>NC_091867.1:10518567-10818634 GCF_019399895.1 Cardiocondyla obscurior
TTGACGGCGAAGTCGGTAATCCAAGGATAGCGGTCGGATAGCGTACGAGTAAAGTTTTACGAACGTCTTACCTGCAAAATAAAAAAAAGAATATAATTAGTTAGAAATAGATACTAGAGCGGCGCATCGCGCAATTAAATACATACATATAAACTTATTGCGTAAGGAAAAAAAACAAAATTAAATCCCTGATCAATTTTTAAAATTATCACAGCCAAATCAGCCGCGGCAATTTAAACGCCGTTTTACATCGAGAGAACAATTACTTTTTCAAACAATTGAGGTGACAGGTTCCGGATAAGAACGGAAAACTAATTAAAGTTTAAGTCGGTCGACGCCGAATAAAATTAGGTGCGAATCTCTGCCGCCGAAAATACGATATTCCGATCGATCGCTCCACCGCCGTTTATTCGCGGCGATCGAGAGAAATCGTTCATCGAGATCGCACAAGCCGCAATCGGCGGCTGACGTCGTCGATCGAGCGTAATCTCAAATTTGCAGCTCTCTTCCGCGCGCGAGACGCGACCTGCGATTGCGGCAGTTCAGTTAACGCGCCGTTGTTGGCGGCTACGAGTGCGTCCGGTCGCATAGAAAAATGAGCTTCGTTCAACGATCGTGAACCCGCGAAACAGTAAAGAGCAACAGGTTCCACCGCGCTGCCGTTATCGTGCGAGTGACTTCGAGAACGAAGCGAGACGTAACGTACGCGCTCCGTCCTTCTTTCTCCCTGTCTTTCCTCTCCGCTCCTTTTTTCCCTCCGCGACCCGCGAAGGCGGATGAAGGCGAGGATAAAGTCGAAAGGCATTCACCCTTGGTGAAAGTAGCTCCGCGATCGATGTCGTCGCCGTTTCGGGCGCATACATGCGCGCAAGCCGAGGAGCTTTCCACGGTGGGAGAGCTTGCACGACGTTTTTCCGCGCCGAATTATTTCCCAAAATTTTCCCGGTGGTCAAAACCGCACGTACAATTTGTACATGCTGTATAAATTAAAATTACAACTCGTTCCTGTTTTTATTTTATTTTGTTTTATTTTTGTGCAGATTTAAATAATACTATTATTAACCATCTATGCGTATAAGTTAAAGAAAAATAGAATAATCTTGAGTAATCTCCAGATTATCTTGTATACTGAATAAATTTTTACAAATAAAATTTTCTGGAATTAAACTGGTCCAGCTGCAAGTTTTAAGTCGGTAATAAATATAAAAATCACTTTGTTATTGAACATTTGAATGTTAATTTCGAGCAAGATATAGCGATTCTCCTCACAGACTCAAAATCAATAGTTCTATATTTTTAGCTACATACACACACACATACATAACTTTGCAGAGACGTAACTCGGACGGACGTAATTCGACGAGCTTCTGTAATAAGCAAAAAAATAAAATAAAATAAAATAAAAAGACTAAATTTTTAAAAATATTCTATCACTTCTATACATATATTAAACATATCATTCATTTCTTACTCTCAAGAAATCAGTATTAAATGCTAAATACCACCAGAAACAGATTCACGCCTTTGCATTCAAGACAACGAAGAACGTTCATTCGAGATGATCAAATTTTTTTCAACGTGCATACGCTCGACGAATATAACACCGTACGAACATAGCGACCGCGGACATTCGACGCTGACGTGTGTCGGCGCGTTATTTTCGTAGTGATTGACTTGTTTGCGAATATTCGCCGTTCGTTGTTCCTTCGCTGAGCGATATGCGCACCTTTAGGAGAAGGAATATCTCGATACACCAAGTACCAAAATTACGCGGGCGAATAATCACGTTCGCAGATCTTGGCGCACAGCGCAAAGCTTTTTAGTCGCAATCAAGGCCTTGGCTTAACGCGTCGGGCTATCTTACAGACGAGGGCTCAGAGCGACTGTCTAGATCGCTCAGATTTGGAGTTGTCTCGGGATTTGTGTAACTAACAGTCGTCCCGTGCGCGATTATTAGACAGGAGAACGGGCGCTTCCAACAACGAGGCCACTGACCTGCCGCAGTAGGTTCACGCGTTAGCAGTGTTCGGCTCTCGCGAAACGGTGCCGGCCGACTTTGTCGATCCTTCCCTCCTCCCTCGGCAATTAATGAGTTGTAATATGCATCGATCTTTGAAAGTCGGCACTGACGCGTGCCGTGATCGATTCTTTGTCAGCCGTACGTGCTACGGCCCCTGGCTTTTACGCAAAACCACCGGTGGTGACGTTATCGCAGACATTATAGAGGACGTAGGGCTTTGTCCGCCGATCGGTAATTCGACAGTATAAGCGTAATAATATTCCGTCGAGAGTTTCTTTTGTGTTAAAATTCGGACGCTCCGGGGCGCATTAAAATCGTCGCTTCGCGTCCGTATTTCGATTTAGGCTTTTATTTTTTAGTTTTTTTTTAATCGCGCGCATACACACGCAATTGACTTATTCTTATAATATTCTTATAAGTTTTTTTGGTATTTATAAACGATTATTTATCCAAGCTTGTTACGCGCTTTAGTTTCTAAGCGGTATCTGGCAGCTGTTTGCACAAAAATGACCAAATATACATATTCGTAGCTCGCGAACATTATCTCCTTCCTGCAGCGTGCATCTGCGTTATCTAACATTAGTGATTATTGAACCGGAAAAAGAAAGAAAGAGAAAAAAAAAAAAAAAGAAATATCTCGCAGAGTTACGATCTAAACTATAACAGGTCACTGACCGCCGCGTCGCGTACCAATGCAGTTAACGTTTAATTCATTAGTCGCCCGGATACTTAATAAAATTATTAGTATAAACGCTCGAGCGAGAGCTAGACATTGATGAGAACTAGGTACGTCAAAACATCACTCGTCCTAATTATCGATGAGGAATTTATCCGAGTGAAATTTATCGGCCGAAAACTCTTCCCGTTATCGCGATATCTCTTATCCTCGCTATTAATATTACGGTAATATCAAGCGGAGCGAATATTAGCGTGCGGGCCAGAGTCAACGAGACTCGTTCGCTCGCGAAGGTATCCGCGATAAGTAAATGAAAAGTAAATCTCGGCGTCGACTTCCGATTAGGTATTATTGGCGCGGCGCGTAACAACAGGTTGTCAAGATGAATTTTATCGCGCGACCCACATGAACCGAAGAGAGAGAGAGAGAGATCACGGTCCAAAATATTCGAGGAGGTCGTCGAACCTGCCTGGTTTCGTTCCTAATGCTCGCGATCGTTAGAAGCCAGACGTCTCCCGATAAGATTTACATTCCCTCGCACTTGCCGATGCCAAAATGACAAATGCGAAACCGTGGAGCTTACATATGTTTCTCCATTACGCCGCGAATCGAATTTCTATTCCGCCGTCTTCTTTTGCCGCTCCCGTCACTTCGTTTGAATAGCTTCAAATCCATTAAACATCGAAAAAATACGCCTCTAGCAACAGCAAACGCGATTCCTGTTCCCCGCGTATTTATTTACCATATAAATCTTATATGCAGAGAGCTTTAATAATAGACTCTCTCGCTGCCGCGGACACTCGTTCCGTTTGATATTTTATTGGCGTCGTATAATGGCACACCCTCCTCCTCCTCCCCCTCTGTCGCAACGAAAAGTTTTTTTATATAGCGGTTTAATTCTTTGCTCCTTCGTACGTTTGCTGAAATCGGGAAAGGTCCCGACGTTTAGACAAAATAATTATCGTAATATATTAATCGACTACATTTCACGGTAAAGTCGCGAAATTCGCGTCTTTATAGACGAGCGATTAAACGATGTACAATGCATCGTTTATTACGTACAGCGTTACTATTCGATCTCGCTATCTCGTCCCCTATTTTATTCCACTCCGATATATTTTTCGCGAGATATAGAACTCGAAGTCGAAAAAAGCTTATTTAAAGCATGCCGATAAGACGGCGAAAAAACAAACGCGCCGAGAGAAGTTTTTCCTTCAAGATTGTAATACGTTAACAGTCTTATCCGGATTTTTTTTTTATTCTTTCTTTCATTCTTTCCTTCTTTCTTTCTTTCTTTCTTTCTTTTTTATAATTCTGACAACAGCGCAGCTTATTTGGACGTCTAACAGTAATTTCACAGTGACTGTTAGACCGACGAGTCTGTCTCGGTGCGTTCGAGCAGGTCAGTCACCTTTCACGGTATATTCGAACGGTTAGATTCATTAGGCGCCAAACGTGTTACAAAACACTTGCCCGCCATCGAATTGGATGAGTCTGCTCGATACCGCCGCGCGAGCTCCGCGCCGCGAGATAAATGCCCTTACGGCAATCGCATAACTAACGGACGATTTATTAATTCTGTACATACAACGACCTTCATCCACGCCAGTTGCGTCACAGACGGTTTGGAATTTAATCTGTTCAAGGTGTTCCGAAAAAGGTATATACCGTTACGAGACCTATATTCCTAAAAAGACATTATAACCATTTAATTCTACGTTGAATGACTTAATCGCGGAGGATTCGAAAGTTCTCCGTCAATGAACGCGCCGATTCCGGGCGTTTCATTGTTGTTACAAAAAATATTATAAAAATAGCGCCGCGAACTCGCGATAAATAAAGACAGCGAGACTCCGGGCGTATTTAAAAGAGGAAAAAAGAAGAAGAAAAAAAAAACTTCTCGCAGTATCAGGGCGTAACAAATATAATATCAGCCTTGCGCGCGATAATTTATCATTTTTCATTACGTTTAAGAGTTTCAGCGTGTTTATCGAGCGTGTTGTTGTTTTTGTCATGGGGACTGAGCGAAATTATTCACGCAATCGTCTCGGCGTATCTGCATATCACCTTGCTTGCGAGTGACACGAAGGCCGTTAATAGGACAGGAACCGAATTCCAATAAGATCGCACGGAGTGCAAGGCTTGATTTCATTTCGCATAGATCCCGGCGATAAAACTTGTCCGGCTTTGCTGAATACGAAGGGAAAATAGCCGACGTGGCTCGGCAGTCGTGAGCACCGAACTTGCATTACGCGTGCGCTACTAAACTAATTATTTATGTTAATAAACCGCGATATAAAAGGTACCCTCGAGCGGACGCGATAGATGGATGCCGCAAATCTTAATAGCGTGCGTATCGACCTCCTTCTAATAAGACGAAAGAAAGTAAAAGATAAGGAAAAAAAAGAGGGAAGAGAGATTAAAAAAAAAAAAATTAAAAAATAATCCGATAAATTTTTCCACAAAAATCTCTTAATTGCCGATAATTTAAAACACGATTGTGAAGAAAGTTCTGTCAGAAGTACGGAATTTACAGTCGCTAATTTATTACTAAAGATAATAATAAAGATAATATATTTCACGTTAGATTTTTTGTCGTAATTAATTTATATACATAAACGATATGAAACAATGTATGAAAATAAAAAAAAATTAATAAATAAATAGATAAAAACTTGCAATTAAAAAAATTTAAATCTTACAAGCTGCCGTCTTTCTTTGCAGGTAAATGTTTAACAGTCGCCAGACGTGCGTGTGTCAGACGGATCTAAATATAATGTCCATTCTTTCTCAAAACGTAGTACTCCGAATAAAATCATGTTAAACGAATTAAGCGATAAAAATAACGCACTAAATCCGGATGTTTTGAAATAAAAGAAAAAGAAAAGGAAAAAAAAAAAAAAAAAATTAAGCTCGATATTTAGAGAGCCCGATATCTTTTTCCCCCCCAGACACAAACAGCGGCCGAATACGCAATTCTAAAAGAGGAACGCCGAAATTATACGCAGACGCGCGTCTCTAGTAATCGCGCTCTAATGCAACGCACGCGAGGCGAAACGCGAGCGCACGAGACGCGGCGGGGAATCCGCCTGGAAGATTTCTGATTTTTTTCGCAGGTGCACCGTAGTCCGGTCCGGGGCAAAAATGCGACACCGCCGTCGTCGGGTCGACGGGCGCAGCAATGGAATATTGGAACGCCCTACCGGGAGTCAGAGCTCGGCCGCGCATTAACATATTTAATGCGTCGCGAGTGCGTACACACACGCGTTGCGCAGCGCGCGCTCGCCTCGCAATCGCGCGTTCCGTATACGTGTACGCGCACGCATATAGCGCCGCGTGCACGGCACTATGCACCCGACCGAGTCATTGACCCGCGTATAAAACGCACACACGTAGGCGGGTTGCACCGCCGCTACCGTGCGAGCGAGCGAGCAAACGTACGCGGGCGCGTTCTCTCGTCTAGCGACGTCGACGGCGACAACGACTGCGATGGTGTCGAAGATGGTGCGGCGGTCGCGTAGTTGCACAACGCACGGGCGTCGTTGTTCCGCGGGGATTGTGCGCTCCTCGCGGTTATTATCGTTGATAGGGGGAGACGCGAAAACGCGTTGGGAAACTTCCAGCGTACAGCTGGGCCGCGGGAACCCGACGGGATGCGCGGTCTTACGCGCCGACGACGGCGACGACGACGACGACGACAAGTCGCTTTCTCGCGGACCGCAAGTGTGCGCCCAGAATTTCATCCGAGGGGCCTTCGCGAATTCAGGGGGATCAAAAGGCATTCAGTCGCGGTCCATTTCTTGATGCGGTCAATTGTATATCGCGGGGGGGCATCTCTCATTATTGTGCCTGTTACGAAATTATTATGGAGAGGCTGGTATGAAATTTCGTATCAATTGTGCAGAGAATATCTTTCTCGAAAAATAAAATATAAAATAACAAAAAAAAATATAATTAAAATACATTAGAAAATAATAAAATTAATTTAGAACTTATCGTAGCGCGAGCGAAAAGTACGAAGTAAATAAATCGTTCCGAACTCTCATCTCGATCGAAATCTGTAATTATCACGTGCCGTTTATCTTGATACCGCACACCGCTATTATTTTAATTAAAGATAGCTGCGAAATAAAAATTTATCCCAACCGAATGTAATAAAATTTTATTCCGAGGGAATTTAAATGCGCCTTTACGTCAGATTTCCCTCCGCAAATTGATTTCCATCCGATCGAATAATACATAGATAAAACACCTAGCGACAGTTCGCACTCTCTCTCTACGTCGATGCAGACATCGGCGTTAAATCCAAATTTTATTATAATGAGAATTTGGCTCTGTATGTCCGTTATAATGAATTTGAATGCAGTTCAGGACGAAAATAGAAAATGGGTCAACCAAATGTCTCGTGCGCGTTACAAAATTGCGTATTAACTAGCGCCACGTGTCAATCCGGGCTGCATTCCCGAAGCGAACAATAAAGCACGGGACGGGGGTGAAAAAAAATCGGAAGCGAGGCTGATCCCGATATTAAATAATTTCACGATCCGGCTAAAATAATATCCGCGGCGCAGTCGAGGAAGACTTTCTTATTGCCGGCGACGTCACGTAATCGACTCGTCGAGAAAAAGAGTGTCAATTATCATTATTATGTGATTCATTAGAAGAGTGACTTGAAACTTGATGATGCCACGGTGTCAATCGCGTTCAACAAGCGTGCGGGGAGGGTTTTTTTTTTATTATTTTTTATTTTTTTTTCTTCCTAGATAAAACAATTTTTAACGCAGCCTCGAGTAACTTTTTTTTTTCTTTTTTTACGACGCGAGTTTTCAGGAGAATAAGAAAAACCCTATCTATAATCCTCATTATGACGGAGAGCGTGTATTCCGCGAAAACGCGTGCAATTAAGAAATTGCACGGCAGGGTTAACCGCCGACGGCTTTAATTGGCGGTTAACGTAATGCTGCGGTGACAAAGGTACAACTCTTACAGGACCGCTCGCTCATAACGTAATCACCTTGACGCGCGTATATGAAATGCCTGATGCCTGGATCTTGTGTACGCGAAACAGCTAAAGCTCCAACTGCGCAGTTTCACATAAAGTCTCATGTACCGAGAGCACTTAAGTAAAAGAACTTTGGCAACGTTTAATTTACTCTTTAAATTTCAGTTGTTAAACGGGGATTAAACTAGACAGCCACAGATGCTGCAACGTGGAAATTACATTTAAATCTGGCATGTGTTAGATATATAATTGGCGAGGTACTAGATCCCTCAATGTAGAAAGAAAAAAAAAGGAAAGAAAAAAAATAATACTTAATAAAAATTGTAATATATAGCTTGTAAATGTCTCGAACGTTTGAACAAATTATTTTAATTTAACACCCGTAAAAGAGATTCCTCCATTGCATCTCTATGAATGCAATACCAAATAATATACATATGTATAATTTAATAAATGAATATATTTGAAGCAACGTTCCTAAAAAAATTCTCGAATAGACAAATCCTAAAGACGCGAGCGCGTGCAGCCGATCGAAAAACCGATCGCGAGACGCATCGATCGTCGACGTCGAATCGTCATCGCTTGGTAACGCATGTTCCTGCAATCGCGAGGCATGGGGTCAGCCAACCGCGACACCCGAAGGCCCCCGGCTGACCAGTGGCGCAGACCGCGCGAAGGGCCCGTAAAAAAGTATAAGGTAAGGGAGGTACGGGGTGAGGCGGAGGGAAGAGAGAGCGAGAGAGGCCCGCAGGACCCACTTGAAACGCCTGCGAAGGACCGTAGTTGTTGACTCGCTGACTGACTAAACTAATGACATCGTTACTGACTGGCCTGGCCTTATGCTTCCCTCTCCATCGACCCCCAACTCTCCCTCTCTCGATGCACTCCACCCGTCGTCCCGTCGTCCCGCTATCGCTATCACCTCCTGACTCCTCGCTCCCCCCTTTCTGCGCTGCTCTTCTCCACCACATGCGCCTCCTCGGTTCGCGATACCGCGCCGTGCGTGTATCGATGCACCCGACGGTGCACTCTCACGGGCGCGTAGCGCGCCCGCGCGCATTCACGCAGCCGCGCATTGAGCACAGACTGCTTGCACTCGCTAGCCCGAGTTCAACGATCTCACGGGATCGCGCCGTCTCGCTTTATCTCGCCCCGGTCGATTCGCGCGGTCTCCCTTCACCCTCCGCCCCGCTCCCTCTCTCTCTCTCTTTCTCCCTTTTTTACCGCGCGCCTTCTCTCTCGCGTTCACCGTGCTCTCGCACCAAGTATCGTCACGTCTCTCGCCCGCCCCTCGTCACCACCGACACTTCGTATCTCGTTCTGTCTCTTCCTGCCTCTCGTCCTTTCCTTCTGTCCTCTTTCCCTCCTTTTCTCCCACCTATAGATTCCTCCTGCTTCTGTGCTTTCCCTCCCTGTCACCCTTTCTTCGTCGCACGTTCCCTCCACCCGTCGCTACTCTTGGTCATACCTCGCCGGCCTCATCACCCCTTCTCTCTCTCTCTATCTCTCTCTCTTTCTTTCTTCATTTCCCGCACCGACGGCGATGCCAAGCGCAACGGTCTCGAGCGGCAATGCGGACGACGCAGATGCACGCATTGGACTGTACAACGTTAATGGACTAGCGCGAGAGAAGAGGAGAGTGTGCCGATCGGTATGTGAGCGGATTGCTGGCGTTACAGATGACTCGTTACGTTAGGCGATAATGCGTAAATTGCATGCGGACACGACCGCGCGATTAGTTTGGCCCAACTGTTATAAATTAATTCGATAATGAAAGAAGGGGGGAAGGGGGAGGAAAAAAAAAATAAAATAATAGATTAAAGCGTAAAAGAATCGTATTCGCCGGAGGGAAAAAGTCGCGATTTAAAAATCTATCGAAACTGGTTGATGTCATAAACAAGTCCCGCCGTACATCGAAATACACCGCAGAAACTTACGAGATCGAATTACGGGCCCGTGGTCCATTTTTAATTTCCGCCCGGCGTTATTAAATAACAAAATGTACATTTTTAATAATTTTGCATTCGAAGATCTCGCGAAACCCCGCGAACGTTTTACGCCCTCGTCGTCGTTTGAACTTTCACGGTATATTTCCCGCTACGCGTTTAATACACGTACGTGCGCGCGTATGTGTAAAGATTCTTCGATATTTAGCCGGCAAATCGCACGGCGCGGCGATACATTCTAATAACCATAAATAACAAAGAATTCTTAGGACGGTCGATGTGATCTCAATGCGACTCGCTATGCAATGCGTGTTACTCGTATTTACACGCGCACGCATGCGAGCCGGGCACGCGCGCGCGCGAACACCGCCGAGAGTGAGAGTCCTACAAGATACGCACTCTACGCGTTGACACAGCGAGCCTTGTGCATACACGCCTCGACTTCCACACCGTGGACGGGGCAGCGCGATAGTGTGCGCGACGAGCAAATGCGAACATGTGTAAACGTCCAAGACTTGGTCGCATTTGCGAACGATGCGGGTACAATGTACTGAATGCAATTCAGCATCGTTCTCTACATCCGGTACATCGGTATAATTCGATTACACCTGCTCGCGAATGTAACCGCACGCCTGGACCGTCTCCCATGTTCGTAAAATAAAAAAAAAAATTTTTTTAACGCGAATTTGGAACCGATATCGATGTTCTACGTCTTTAAACGCGATTTAATTTGATATAATGCAATTAAGGGAGCGAGGAATATTATATTACACGTGTTGGGAAACGTAAAGCAAACGCGAGAACACACATACATACGTAAATACACACGTATGTCCCAGCTATCACCCTGAAGGAACGAAAGCTTTTATTTCCAAAGCTTTTACTTTAAAAGCTGTTATTTTCTAATGCAATTTTTCTTTTTTTTTTTTTTCGAGGTCACGGATTAATTTAAATATCACTTTCTGTAATGTTGAATCTGGAGTGGAAACGAAATTACACCCGGCTTCGATCGGCGCCGCAGAAGAGCTCCGAATATAGAACCAAAGATATAGAAATCGCCATTTGTACGTTTCACCGCGCTACCGTGAGCCGGCCGAAGAGCCCCGAAATTACGTCGAAATTACACACCGATTCCTCCCCCTCGATCCTTATGTTCAATCGGCCCGCATATCGCGAGACACGAAAATCGCATCCGGCGAAAGTGTGACGGAATTGAGGTAGGCGCGTCAATTACGGGGCATCATGAGAAAATCACCATTGTAAGTACGTGACACGGACGAAGGAACATAGTCAGAATTGACCCCCGTGCTTAAAGGTCAGTGCGAGGCGGTAGTAACGACTCGATGACCGACCATGATTGTACATATATTGCCCATCTTATCAAACGGCGCGCCGTCGGCATTAAATTCTATCATTTCTTCATCCCTTCGTCTCTCCTACTTTCGACCTCGCCCTCGCTCTTCAACGTCGGGCACGCCGATCAGGATCTCTCAAGACCATCAAATGATCGTTAAATAATTTATGCAGAAGACACTTCGGTCGAGTTTAAGGTATTAATAAAATAATCATACTACGTATAAATCTAATGTGCACGTTAAGTGTGAAATAAATATATTCTATCGTTTTTTTAATTTCTTTTTGTCGTTCAGTCATCGTGTGCGACGCGTTGCCTTGTAAATTAGAAAACTATTCTGTTTAGTAATGCGTTAAAAATTATTTCCGTCTCAGTATTGAACAAGCATTAATTTAATTTGATAATTTAATATTACAAATTGTAACGTAGCGCGACGAGATTATTAATTAAAAAAAAAAAATAGACAGAGAGAGAAAGAAAATTTATTGTTGTAAAAAAAAGAAATCTACTAACTGCTTTAAAAGAATACCAATAAAATAGAAGATCGTATCTTTTTCCGTAGACAGTGTTCTTTGATCAATTTTTTCTTTTTTTTTTTTTTTTTTTTTTCGGCCGGTTGATGCAAATTTATCAGAGACGAATAGATTTGCCTTTGCGGAATGCACCTACGTCACCTTAGGAGCGACTCCGAGTCTAATGAGTTTGCGACCGATCGTATCTTTGCCCTCGTAAACAAAAGTTTTACGATCGGGCGCCTACAACATGCATCATCGACACTTTTAATAGATTCTGTCGGCGCGGCTGCAATAATCGTGTCAGCAAGAATGTTTATTGCCTCCAGCTGGACAGCTTTTTAAGAACTGGTCGGTGAACACCGTGCCACACAGAGACGCATCCCAGCCTCGGAATTCCAAATCGAAAGTCCCCCCGTATCTTTAACATGAACGCGTTTAAAAATAATGATTGAAACTTAACGACGTCCCATAATTCACGCATTTGTTTGGATTTTTACAAAGATTTTACACCTTCACCTCGCCGAAGGCAGCGATAGAAATATATTTACAGCGATTGAAATAAAATTTCCCTTTTTCTTTTTTTCTTTCGATACAGGGAAAAGAAAATTTAAATGCAAAATCTTCATGTTAAACAACACCGAGAAAACGCGTCGTCGAAAGAAATGTAAATGCGCTTCTATGTAAAAGTACGCCGATTTTTTTTTTCTTAATAAAATAATCATAGCTCACGTTTAATTATAATTATTTTACTTCAACCAAAATTCCCCTCTTTTTTTTCTTTTTTTTATCAAGAGACCAAACACGAAGTAATTGCAGGCTCTCGGTTCTAACAACGAGCCCGATGGCCAGTGCTTGATCCTCCGCGGCAGACGCGAAGAAGGTTGCGGTGTTGTGCGCGGCTATCGACGATCGCGAGAAAATAATCGCATTCTCGAGAGCGGCACCTCGGCGGGTACCGCTGCATAATATGCGTCTCGGCGTGCGTTCGTCGTCGGGCTCTAAGGCTATTTCTGTACGAGCGCGAAGCGGCCTCCGGTTCGGCGTGCAAGAGCAGATACCGACAAGGGTGAACTAGTCGACTGTCTCTCATCTACAAGAGAATAACAATCTCGTTGTCGCGAACGCAAAAAGAGAAAGACGGAGAGAACGAGGAGAAAAAAGAAAACGCATTAATTAATCGAGGGAGGGGGAAAAAAAAAAAGGAAGAAGAAGAAGAATGGAGTTTTAAATCAATAGAATCGACATCTGCGTACGAGACTTTAAAGCCATTAAACTGACATCTGTATAAAGATCGGAGCGCGTGTTCACGCCACAAAGTGCCGCACTCAGCAGGCCTCAAAATCAGCTTAATCTGTTTAACATCGGCGACGCGTAGGCACAAAATCGTACCATTGTTTCAGCAAGGAGCGAGTCAAAGCAAATGGCATTGTGCTGTACTTCGTATTGAAACGCGTTGCGTGTATCGGAGCGAAGAAACTGGGACGGCAACAAGAGCGATAACAAAGGAGCCACTGCAAACGCGTTCACAACCGTATAACGTAAAGTGTCGCGGAGAGTTATCCCGTTATCTCTATCAGCATAAAAAAAAAAAAGTAACAATAATTCGCAGCTAATTCGGAGGTGATTTTCCTCCTCGCGAAGACGAGGCTCGAAGAATTTCCTTTCGCAAACTGTCGCGAATGAGATTCAAGCTCGAAACGCTCACGGTGCAATAAAAGAAAAAAAAAGAAAAGGTTACCTTTTTTTTTATATTTCGAATAAGCTCAACTTGGACCGTATATAACTTTAAACTGCAATCTGACTGAGAACTTTTTAACTAATAAAAAAGGAAATAAAAAGGAGACATACTTTGGTTGCACTTTGCACATAACATGTAGTACATTTGTCTACAGCGTAAGCGCACGTAAAGATATAAGAGTAAATGGTTTACTAGCCGTTATGCATTATCTTGTCTCTTTCCCGTATTTTTTCCACATATGCTTCTTTAATGCACGTTCGTTCTCTTCTTTTCCTTTTTTTTTTCTTTTTTTTATACATGTGCACTATGTTCCATTACAAAAATATTTTATTCTGTATTTAGATATTCCCATATACAAAACTGCTTTGTTTAAAAAATACTCCGATTGCAAACGATAAAATAAAAGATTTTTAAATACCATATTTTTATTTCGAATTATTGTTAATTCCTGTTTAAAGCCAGCAAACTGCGCCGCGTAAGTGAATTCGTCGTGACAGGCACGAAGTCATTTTTCTTATTCACCCAATGCCGACTCCCAAATATGTCCCTTGCCGTGCCGTAACCGTAATCATGGCACATGATCGGTAATGAGTATGCTCGGTAAAATTGGCCACTAAATCTAAAGTACATAACAGCGGTGCTCCTTTCAATTCGGCCTACGGGCCGCACTCTCGCGTTTAACAGTCGGGAACGTGACTTCCGGTCCCGTCGTCCGGCCCATACGGAACGTCCTTGGCTATCTCTCTCTCTCTTTCAACCACCGTCCGTCTTTCTTTCTCCCTCGCGCGTCTTCAGAACTCGAAATGGAAAAGAGGACACATCGCTCGTGTAACAGCACGATAGATAATAAGCGCGGTCTCTGAGAGCCGTTCCTCGCGTGAGGTAGGTCGGCAGCATTACGTTCATTAGGTTATCCCTGGCATCTCGTGTTTCTCGCCGAAGCACTAGGATCGATTTAAATTCCTCCTCGCGGGAGACACTTTTTTTATTTTTTTTTTATTTTTTATTTTTTTTTTTTTTTATTTTATCGAAGCAAAGTCGCGTCTTCAAAAGCGAGAATGACGTTTCAATTGAGACGGACAAAGAGACGTATCCGCAAAGTTACTATCGCGAGTTTAATAGAATAATGTTAATACAATATATTTGTTTTTTAACTCCTGTCTAAATGTAAGTATACGCAAATTTGTCGTCAGTTGCGATTCGAATAAAAAGCTATTTTTCTTTATGACGTTTTTTATTCGCTTTATATTACCGATTGTTTATCGGTTTTAAAACGCAAATTTTTTCTGCTGGGACAGTAATCGCGTACTTAAATCAATAATCGATTTAACTTTTACGATTCTAATAAGCATTATATATTCGTATTACTGCAAAGACATTATTGTAAAAAAAGAAAAAAAAAAAATAATTGACATGCAATTTCCTGAACTGAAAAGAAGTAAATAAAATTAACACAAAGTTATTATTAAATTATTAAAATTATACCCAGATAAAAAAAAATAATTTTTATCTGTCACTACAAAATTCATATATCAATTTTACTAATTATTATTTATAACCTTAAATAAGACATTCTCATCATTTATCTCTTATTACGATAAAAATATTTCTCGATATACTCTGTCCCACCTATTTCAGTACCGTAAAATAAAAAAAAATATAAAAAATTACCTCGAATAAAGCGATCTATCATCCCCAAAAATTTCCAATTTATATTTCCCCTTTGTCGGCGCGAGCTTGAATGTACCGCGCGCGTAAAAACGTAACGAGAGATAAGTTATTGGGAAATTCACGGCTTTATCGTCGGAACCATCTGCGATGTTTTTGCTACCACCGAAGGAGGAAAAGAAGTGAAGTGTTCCATCATCTACGCGTCGAGATGACGTATCGTGTTCAAATACCAGACGGCGCGGCGGTATATGAATTTCGAAATTTCTTACGCGTTACGCCGCGTGTAGCACGCGATGCTGAGTATAGGTGCTACACTCTATCACCCGCGTGACCCTCCCGAGGACGAGTTATTAACCATAAATTTGTGCCACGACCGCCGCACTTGGGTGTCCAACCGAATAAGAAGCGCGACAGGCGGGAGGCGCAATCTCCGACTTGCGCCGCTCCGCTCCGCTTCCCTTCATACAGCATGGGGTCATGCCGGCTTGTCTTAAACCGTGGCGCATTTGCATTCCTCTCGGAGTCGACCTCAGACATTCGTGTGCTCCGCAGGCAAGGTCAAAACGGCTATTCTCCCTATCGCGCCCATCGCAGATAGCTCTCGATAACGGGCACGGACTGTACGGTCCGCATTCATTCTTATATTCATTGTTGAGAGATATATGGATGTGTCAAGGATACACGATACGGAGATTACGTTTGTTTTTTTTCTTTTCGTATTTTTCCCCCTTTTTTTTTCTTAATTTTGTACGTGCTGTAATTTTTGTGAAAACGATACTGATCGTCGAGCAACGGAGCGCGCAGTCCGCTAGCTTTTTTGAGTCTTAAACGTCGCCGAATGCAACAATTACCTCACTGTCAGTCTCTCTAAAAATTTTATCTTGGTCGATTAAGATAATTAAATTCTTAAAAAAAAAAAGAAAAGAAAAAGAAAGAAATAAAAGAAAAAAAAAAGATTTTAATTGTTATTATCGTCTCGAGTCCTTCAATAGAAATCGTTTATCAAAAAAGATTAAGTGTAATGCAATTGTGCAACTTATCTCGTTCATTAATCGGCTAAATAAAATTGTTCCTTATCCATCATCCGAAAGACGGCCTTGATACGGTCTCTTTCCCTTCTCCTCCTCTCTCTCTCTCTCTCTCTCTCTCTCTCTCTCTCTCTCTCTCTCTCTCTCTCTCTCTCTCTCTCTCTCTCTCTCTCTCTCTTTCTTTTTCTCCGTCTGTCTTTCTCCAAGAGCGACCGATTTAGGAAGGCAACGGCTCATACTCGCCCGCTGCCTTTCTACGGAAGAACGAATATACCCAGAACGAGACATACAGTAGAACGAGTCGCGTGAGGCAGGTCAGCGACGTCGACTCGCGACGAGGGGAGCGCTTCGTTTTAAACGGGCTTGATCAAGCCATTCGCATTCCTCGTAGTTCATGCGTTCGCCTCGCCCGCCGCCTGCCTCGCAGATTCGTCCGTGTCCGTGCGATGCAACGCGCTACACCTCCTGCTGAACGAGCCTAATGTCCGCGCGTTTAAGACCTACGCTGTGGCCGATAAAATAAGAATGCTCACTCGACGCCGCGGCTTCGTCTCGCGACGTCCCGACGTGTAGAAACGCTCCTAATACTCCGATCTCAGCATACATAGACGCGTACGTGTGTGCACTTTGCCTTCGATTCGACGATAACAAGCGGTATCGGTATAAAAGTTAAAGTAGAACGTCATCGAGAATTATTTACGTCCAAGAACAAAATTGCATGAAGCAAAGAGTGAAAAATCCTTTTTTCTGTATTTTTTTTTTTTTTTTTTTTTTTTTACGTTTTAACTAATTTAACTGTATAAAGATTTTTTTTTTTTTCGAACCGCAACAGTTTCACGAATTTATTATTATTTAATTTTTCTTTTTAAACCAATGTTTGAAAATTAAAAAATTAATTCCAGATAAAAATATAGATATTTAAATGTATCTCACGGAATTTCTCTTCAATCGACGAAGTCTATGATTCACTGCTGACGTAATTATTACAAGAGAGCGACGAATTTCTTGACAATACGACGCGATACGGCACGTGAACGTGTCATCATTCCGCGGCAAATTGCGCGCGAAGTTGATAGATTATTCAAGGACACACGTAGCTGCGAAGGCGCATTTTTCTAGGCTATTGATTGCATCTACCGAATATAGGGTAATATTCAATCTGCTTAATGGCGCGGCCTGCACCGTCCTCGATTTCATCTTACGCGCGCGGTGAAATACCGTAAGCCGTTTCCCTTTTTCCCCCTCTATTTTTTTTTTTTCCCCCCTCGTTCTACTTTTGCGTTTAAGCAAAATACTCTCATTGTTCTTTACGCAGGAGTGAACCCGTCTTTTCATCGCGCCAAGAAACTACGTTCCTCGATAACCGGCTCACTGTCGATGTTACTCGCGCATTTTTGCGGCCGTCTCTACTCCGAGAAAATGAAAACTCTGTAAACGTGCGAAGTCGGCGTACGAAGTAGTCGACAGTGAATTTGCAGCTTCAAGATAAACTGCCGCGTCGCGATAGTAGATTTTGAAATATAAATAACAAGTGGTTTTTTTTTTTATTTATTTATAAAATAAATTTTACGCGCACGTCGAGAGCTATCGAGCTAATAGTTGCAAATAAGGTTTAAAATTATTAAAAAGTGAGGACGACAAAAAGATATATATATTTTTTTTTTTAACGTGAAAGAAGAAATCTCGACTTATTAATTTTTACATTTAAATTTAGTATTGAATAAAAATAATCTCCGAGGCAGCTCAAATAGTATGATGTTACGAAAATTCTCACGTGTACGGTGCATAAAGAAAATTTATATTTAGCTTCTTTGCTCTTTCGGTACGATTCATTGATCGAGGTCGCGGAAATCGATATTCACATGTTACAAGTCGAGAATGCTGCATCATTTATGGAAGAGACATAAGTTGATATTATCAAACGCATTAGCGCACATTAGACGTACGTTAGCGATAACTAGTTTCGTTTCGTGCCCGGCCCGTCTGTGCTATTGCAATTAAAATTCTTGCTTATTAACTTTACGGATACTCCTCGCCTCTAAATTATCTCGGGCGCGAAAAATATTTAACATCCGTTTTCTCTCCGGCGTATAAATTATTTATCGCGTCGAAATTGTCGATCACTCGAACGAGATGTCAGGTGATGGAAGTAAAAGGCGTCTATACGGAAAAGTCTTTCCTCCTTTCGAGCGGAGCAGATTAACGATCATCTCCATGAATAGAAAGAAGGGAGATCGTGTTTTGAATGCAACATTGTAAAAACAACATCGGGAGAAATCCACTTATCGGGAGACTTTTATGGCGATGCTACGTCTGCTGCGGCGAAACGCCGTAGATTTCGAAGTAGCTATGCGAATTTCTCGCTCTCGCGCAAACCGCAACATGAGAGCTCGATTACTTCACCGAGAGAAATAAGTGGCGACCGTAAATTTATATAAAAAAAAAAAAAGGAAGAAGAAAAAAGAAAAAGAAAAAAAAAAAAAAAGACAACTCTCTTTCCTCCTAAAAGTCTGTCACACAATCTTTTACTTGTGTCTGTCCTATATAAACGTAATACTTGAAATACCGGTTATTATTCCATTCTTAAATCGTTGCGTATTCTTTCTTCATCTTTTCCCTAATGTTTCCTTTTTATTTTACCGTTGCGGTGCTTTCACTATTATACATAATATAACCCGCCCAAGTGTACGTATCTATATTTGTATACCGTCGCATCATCCTAAACTTTTTTAAGTTCCGCATTACGTATTTCGCAAAGAAAAAAAAAATATATATATATATCTACAAATGCTGAGAGTAGTCAGTAACGTTGGACATCGAACAGCACCCAAGATTTTCATTACCACGTGTGACTTAATACCGCGAGGGCTCAATCCTTCCCGATACAAATGTCTCGACCCAGAATAAGCCACGCCGCCGTATAAGAAACGCTCAAGAGTACTAATAGGCCGAGATTAGAAAATCGGTACAAGCGGAATAAGAAAACGCCCGTCGCGTAAACGAGAGGGAGCAAGGGAGAGGAAGGTAGGTATCCCCCCGGTCGGTCTCGGGAGGCCGGTGAATGCGATTGCGATTGCGATTGCATAGAGAGCGGTATCGCGAGAGAGGCGCACGAGAGTGCACCCTAGCCAGTGGGTCACGCATGGGAAACTGGAACGGTTTCATCTCCAGGCGGAAGACTCGATTTTTCTCCGCGGGAGAAACTACCGATTTTTCTTTCGATCGAGCGTTTCTAGGTTACAAGTAAATAAGAGCGCCGCTCAGTCCGCGCCGTGCGAAGGTGCGATCTCCCTATTTTCGCTCCGCGGCATAATTTTCGCCGCGCGAGATAACGCCCGCGAGTCTCCCGTGCGGGTCTCTCGTTCTCTGCGTGCGAGAGATTAAAAAAAAAAAATAATAATGATAGAGGAAGCGCGTGTTCCGAGATCTGCCCTCCCCGATTCGATATCGACCGATTTCGCTCCGGTGTATACGCGCGTATACGTAATGCGCGAATAATTAACGGAATCATGATTGTTCGAATATACGGGCGATAATCGAGCATCGGTATGATAATCAATTTGCAATTTTCATAGGTTGTCTTACGTTCGCAAATACACTCGCGAAACGTGAAAATTCACCGCCCGAGTGGATTAGCATTTTAATGCCCGCCGAGTGCATCGGCGAGACGCGTTTTACTCGAAACGCGGATATAACGCCGCTACGCGGTGACAGTCGTACCGCGATACAAAAATATCACTGAATGGCGCGGGGGGCCGAAGTATTTTTTTTCCGATAACGTATTATCACGCGGGAGGTTTCGTCGATCGTCAGTCAGATTTTGTGATCGACGATAAAAATCGCGCGACGTATTATTTACACAACAGGCGTGTCATTGATCCGCGAAGAAACGTAGAAACGCGATAAGTCCCTCGCTGGGAACTGTTATCCGTTAATGCGCGGGTAATAACAACGAAATCATATCAATGAAAAGAGGAAACGGAGTGTCGGAGAGACAAAAAAAAAAATAAAGAAGAAGAAAGAAAAAAAAAAAAGACAGAGACAGACGAACGCGCGACGTGTCACGCGGCCAGCACACTTTTCTCGTAAAAATCGTAAAGCTCATAATAGCGCGGAGAATCGATTAGTTCCGGCATAAATCTCTCGATCTCCACAACGCCGCGGAAGCACGCCGCTTTATTTTAACGCGTCGCGTGGTCAAACACCTCGACACGATACTCCTTTTGCGCGAGTGGCACTCGCGCGGGCGAAAAAGAAATCGCTTAATAGAAAACCAAATCGATGGCCGTTCCGCGAACCGATAACTATACACTCGAAGTGCGCGGGTTATGCCGAGCGATAAACCTCCTTTTCCAATGCATCGAGACATTTAATTGCAGAGCAAAAAAAAAAAAGAAAAAAAAAGAAAAAGATTGTTTTACGCATCGATGGTGAGGTCTCATTAATTTTTTAAATAATCTACACGCCCGCATTTTTAAGCAAGCTCCTGTTGAGCTCTCGAAACACATCCGATGGAGATTTACGTTCTACGAATCGATTATATTATGTAACGATACGAATGGTATTTTATTTTCAATTTGTTTTAAAGCGATATAAAATGTGAAAAAATGTAAGAGGGAACAAAGTGCGTTCGCGCGCGCAGTTGCGCTCGGCTTAAGTTATTATCTGTTTAACCGGAATTGTCGCCCCGGAGACAATATCTATCGCTCGCCTATATTTAATTCGCGTAAAACTATGTCACGTAAATTCGGAGCTTACCGTATCTTTCTTACGCGTAATACCGAGCGCCCCAGATTTACTTTATGTTTATTTCGCGATGTTTATTCAATAAAAATCGAGACTGGATAATTAATTATTTGGGGCACACGCCATTTGATCTTAATATTTTATCAACCACGAAGATCTTAATTTTTTAACTCGAGCGCAGATTTTTTTAAACTTTAAAATAATATTTCCTAATTGAAGTGTATCCTGAGAGTTTGCACGATGCAAAAAGAGTACCTTCGTGTAACAACTTGTGAAAATTGGCACTTAATATCTTTAAATCTTTAATAAAGGCAGAAATTCGGGTAGTTATACGTGAGATTAAAAACGTGGACGTGATCTCACATTTTACAGAGATCGAAATAATGACTGACAACTATTTTTTTTTACTCCGATTTAAATTGATTTGTACTTTTCAACGAAGCACTTAATGTTTCATTCGAAAAAGAATCTAAAGGGTAATAATAGAAATATTTTAATCGCATATAGTTGCTTTCTACCGATCTAGCGTTCAGATTTCTACCTATCTACCTATTTATTATTAATTATATTTCGTATAAATTAATTTTTACTTTGCCCTTTTTTCGGCACGATTGAAATAGAAATAAAATAAAGAAGTAAAAGTAAAACGAAACGTGAATGAGCTGGCTCTCCTTACCTGGGAGCATTGATGATCGGCCGGCCCATTGCCCGTTGCTGGCGCTTCTCGTTGACGGGAAGGCGCAGATAATCCTGGTCGCCAAGGAGGAACAGATCCTTTGAAATAATCATGTCCACCGCGGTGGCTGCTGATTAACAGCTGGCCGCCTCTCCGGTTCGGTCTCCTAAATGGGCGATCCGCTGCCTAGGCAACGTGGACACGTAGACGCTCGGCCGTCACACACGAGTTAATTAGAGCTGCACTTTCCCGGCACCGCGAGTCACGTTCATCGACGATCAAAACAGGCTCGACACGGACGCGCACTTAACGCCGGCATTAACATCCTCGCGTATTCGCGGGTAACGGCACGATTCGCGGAAAACGGTCGCGACGATAAAATCTCACCGCGTAACACGGTCGATCGGCGAGGGCTTCTCCCTTCGAGAAAGCACGCGGAGACGGACGAGGGTGATCCAAACGGCGAAGGTGGATACGTCGGCCCAGCGGCTGCGATTGGATCTTGACCGCGGCGTTGTACTATCATTAGTCGATTTTTAATACCTAAATGTGCGATTCCTCGTAACTGTGCGTTTCTTCTTCCTCTTCTCTTTTCGTTTTCCTTTCTTTTATTTCCTTTTCCTTTATCCCGCGAAGCCAATCGGTCTGTGGATGCGACGAGAATCGAGCTCGCTCGAGGTGCACGGATCGCGAGATTCTGGTCACTGAGAACGTTCGCGCGGTCCTTTCGTTGGATCGCGATGGGTCTCCTCGAGAAGGGGTATTTTCCCGGCCGGATCGAGAAAGCTCTTGAGTCGCCTCCGACGGTGCCGATCGGTCTTCGAAGATCAGAACTTTAAGCCCAAGTTCTTTTCGCCGTGCGGCCGTGTTACATTGCGCGCTGAATTCCGTGGTTATACATTAAAGGATCGGTGCGACAGTTTTTTTTTCTTTTTCTCGACGTTGGGGCTTCTTGAAGCAACGAATGGTTCGAGCGCATATGGGTCGCGAAGTTTCGTTTCACAGATCGAGAAATATTCTTCTCGATTCGTTACCTCTCTTCGTTCGATGAGATCATAAACGGGCGCGGCTCTCTTCTGAAACATAAAGAAAATTTAATGCCGTTAGTTTCGTTTGTAAAAAACATAATGTTGCACATTTGCATTAATCATTACAACTTAAATTAATTAATTAATATAAAGCACAATTAGCGCCTTACATTAATTTTTATGTTACTTATTATTTAAAATCATTCGTGAAAAATATTACAATCTCGAGATTAATAGAACGCGCGTGTCGCACTGTACCGAATACAGTTATAGTTCTACGCACGATCGAATAGTATATACCTCGGTCAATTTACTGCTCGTGACGACGCTCGTATTAATTAAATCCAACCGAAGATCATTTAAGAAATAGAACACAATGTCATTGACCGTTTTACATTCGACGTATCACTTACAAGAGTTCATTTTGTATTTGCATCAATTTCCACACATCAACTGGCGAGTATTAGTCACGGATGAGCGAGTAATGCAAACTCACGTCTCGACTAAAATTTTGACAAGGACTTTCTCGGCGATTGTTCTTGCTCGGAAAATTAAAAATCGCCGCGAATAAAATTTATTATTCAGCTCGGGCGCATTTAGTTAATTTCACCATCGTCATCTTGACGATTCGTAGCCTTTCACGGAATTTAATACAGGCAATACTACGACACGTAGCATTGTATACATGTGCATTTAATACGATGAACACGATACGGAGTTATCGAATTATTATCTCGTTTATTGAACATTTGACTAAATATTATATCACGCAATTACTATTAAATCGCGCATCGTAACGCGCGTTATCAACAAAATTGTATAATTTCCGCATTAATAATTGTCACGCTGCCTCTCTTATTCACAAAGTCGCATAAAATAAAGTTACTCTCGGCGTTCGGTGTAATTAAATAATTTTCTCGCGTCGATGGAAACGCGATCGCATTTATCGCATCATCCGCGTTGACTTTTGGCAAGCGGGCTGCGCCTCGTTTCCGTGACCGTCCGTGATATTTAGCCGCGAAAGGTTTAAAAACCCCTCGAACCCGGGGATCATAAACTTTAAAAGCGCAGTTATACAATTTTCCTCGTACTCGAGGCGCCCCGGACGTGAGAAAAATCGCGTATTAAACCCCCCTCCCCCTCCCCCCCCCGTACCAATCCGTCCAATTAGAATGTACGACCCGCGCTATTGGAATCGTTCCAAAGTCAATTTGTTCCTTTCGACGCTAAAGTCGGCGCGTCTAATTGTTCTCTCGTAACTTGAAACTTACGCCGACAACGATCATTAACGGACGCGATGAAACACGCGCGATGATAAGATCAAGGTTCGAGGCTGTCACGGTTTGTTCCATCAAGTCACATTTGCGTCATGGACGCGATGATTTATGCGAGAAGCTTCCACGGCCGTGTTGTTAGGGTGGTTTCCTCGCGTGCGGACGAACGAATAGCGAAATTCTACGCGCCAGTCGACGGGCAAAAGCCGTACGACAAAAGATCACGTCACGTTTGAACTCGCGATCGAGGTAATCGAGCGATACCGATGCTAATTCGAAGCTGTCTAGTCTGCGGCGCAAAAACACAGCTAGACACGCGCGGCTTGCATTAATCGATTTGCGATTATTATCACGGTGACATTAATTCCGATGAATTTACGTTGACGAAGGTCGGCGTACCGTGAGAACGGCGAGCGGCAACCTTGATCGTCTCATTGAATGTCACGTAATTTTACGTTACGCCGCGAGGAAATGATAATGCTAGAGGTATTAACGGTACGAGCTGCAAGCTGCAAGCTGCCGACGCTGGTAAGTTAACTCGCTTGAAACAGGCAACGAAGACATTTATTTCTCCGACCTGCAGGCGTGCTCGTCGGATATACAATAAATTATTGCCAAAGAAGTGATGAACGTCGTAATCTTCGCGAAATTTTTTAAACAATGTTATAATTACTTGTAACAGACAGGCTTTCATTGTCTTATTTTTTAATTTACCCGATGACGTGCATTTCTGCATAAATGTATTCAGTATAGTTATTTTTAATTTAAATATTACATGTTTTTAGTTTAACTTAGACTCTAATTAAAAATTTTTTTCCTGCTTTGTTCTACGTGTTTAATTTTGTAAAAAAAAAAAAATTATTAGTATATTGATAAATAATTATAAGTTAAATTATCTCCAATTAATACTTCATCGATGTTCAATTACAAAGTAATTCCGAGACATTTAAAGTATCGCGGACGCGTCACGAGCAGGTGAATCGGCACTGTATTTCTAACTTTTCTTAACAAACACTCTGCGCAATCGATTACAAATCTTACAATAAATTATCCTGTACTACAAAACGTTACTCCGGAATGGGTCGAAAGGTTCTCGGTTCCGTCACCGGCCGGCTCGATTCGGCCGGCCTGACGTCGACCTCGACAGCCGCTCTCGTCCGACGCGAAAAATACAACTGACCCGTTTCTTTTTCTCCTTCCGCGGCGGTGCTTATTTCTACGGGCCGTAACGTCCGATGTCGTGCGATTAATTACCGAATACAACGCGGGCGCGGCGCGCGTACCTCGCGAACCTCGTCGACGGATTTACCGGCGGCCGTTGGCCTCGCAGTCGCCGCCCGCCGATGCCGGTGGTGAGTGCGGGACGTCGAATCCCGAGCGGAGCGTGCGTAGACCCGCTGCTACTCGATGAGGAGCGACCGGCGCGCAGCAGCCGGCACCACCTCTGTCGCCGGAGTCGTCCCTGTCGTCGTCGCCGTCGCTCTTGTCACGCGCGCACTATGCACCAGCGGCACCGGCCACGAGCATGCGGCCATCGTGCGACGACGACGACGGCGGCGGCGGCGGCGGCGGCGACGGCGGCGGTGCCGCAGTCAACGAACCCGCATTTCTTTTCGCCCGAACTTTTGTTTTCCCCTTTTTTCTTTCTCCTGTTCAGCGCGAGAGCGTAAGAGAAAACAAGAGAGAGAAAGAGAGAGAGAAGAGAGAAACGGAGAGACGGAGAGAAAGAGAACGAAAGGGAGAGAACCTCGCGCGCGCACGTATCGCTTATATCCGCGGATCTCTCGGACACACGCGGCGGTGCCTCTCGCGCGCACACATATGTATATAGGTGTATCCCGGTGGCCGCTTTATACACCAGGAACAACCGACCCTCCCGGTGTCACTGGCTTCTTCTTCTTCTTCTGCCTTCACCTCTTTCTTCTCCACCCCCTACTCCTCCTTTTCCTCCTTCAACTTCTCTCCTTCTTCGCCCCTCGACCCCCGGCTTCTCCGCGGCTGTCGTCTTTATCGCGCGCGCGCGTGCCCGTGCATACTCGCGCACCTGCAGGGCCTCCATGTGTGCGATCATGTTAGGGCGCCGAGTACACACGGACCCGGGCGCACGCGCGCGTTTCACGTTTCTCCTCGCTTTCGCACGTGCATATACGTACGTAGCGGAGCCGAGAGAGAAAGAAAGAGAGAGAGAGAGAGGCAAAAGGAGAAAGAAAAAGAGAGACCCTCTCTCCTCGTTGCTCTCGCAACGACGGCGGCGGCGCGCAATCGTTCACTGACCCGCTCTCACCGACACGGGCTCTCTCGTCGCGAACTCATACATACGCATAACGCGCGTACGCTCGCACACACACACGGGCCCGCGCACCCGCGTACCGATTCGATTTTCCGATGGAATTTTTCTCGGGAGAAACGAGAGCAGGCCCCGTCGTCTCGAGTGGCGCTCGCTTCCGCCGTCGTACCGAAAGCGCGGCTCTCGCGCGCTCGTATCTCGAACGAATAACCCCCGCCGGTTCGCTGCTCGATCGAACGAAAGATGGAAAAAAGAGAAAATTATTCTTACCCTTTTTCGTTTCCTTCCCTCGCTCCTCCGCGGTCCTCGGTCCTTGGTCCACGGAACGGGCGACGTGTCCTCGTCGTCTTGAGAGATGTCGTCCTATTGGACGACGACGATGGCACAGGGTAGACGTTTCTGACCGGCACAAGTTCGACCGCCGGGATAATGGCAATCGCGCGCGTTATTGTCGCCGCGCGAGGTGGAGGTGCCGACGACGCCGTAATAACCTGCACCTGTCGCAAGAGCGTGAAATTGCCGCTGCGTCGAGTCGCTCGCGCCGTCCGGTCCGCCAGCAGCGGCTTCCTGCACTCCGCGCACCGCCACCACTTTCATAAACATCACCGGGCGCCGCGCGCCGGCTAATGGCATATTACAGGACCTCCTCTCGCGGCCGGAATCGCTCTGCCGCCCACGCTCGTCACACGGATCCCGCCGGCGACGTTCCTCCCGCACGCATCTCGCGCGAAAAACCGGCGTGCGTCCGCACCGAGCGCCTCCACCGCGTACTCGCTCCGCTTTTGTCTCTCCTCTTTCCCCTTCGGGGCGAATCGTCGCACCGGTGTCGCCGTTACCGCGTCCAGCAACCCTGATACGTCGACGCGATTCCCCGATCACTTAACGCCGCTGACGGAGCGATACTTGCCTCCCCGAATGCACTTCCCGACTAGGCGAAAAAGAGGCGGCGCTCGATGTCTCTGTTCCTGCGTTCCGCGGCGAACTTCACGCATCTCCTCTCGGCTCCGCCAAGCTCCCTCCCGGTTCGAGACCGCGATTCGACTCGCGTTCGCCCGATCGTATTACCGTCGAATCACTACCGCCCCGACCCGCAAACCCGGCCGTTCCACCACGCTTCGATCGACGTCGAGTGACTCGACTCCGACTCGACTTGAATTTCAATCCCGACCCGACTCGATTCGGCCACGCGAAACTTCGCGGCACGACGCGCGCGACGGTCGGATGTAGACTGAATCAGACACTACGTGTCGTACGTACTCTATGTATTGGGCCGTCCCGTGGCTCCCCCTCGCCCGCCTCAGCCTGCCTCCCCGGTTCTCCTTCACTCCTCCACCCCCTCGACGAGCTACCGCTCTTTCTCTCACTCCTCTTACCACTCTCGGCTATCAGCTCGTACCAGACTACAGTCCTCGAGCTCATTTTTCTTTTTTTTTTCTCTTTTTTTTCTTCTTTTTTTTTTACCGCATGTCGCGATCACGTCTCTCATCTATGGCCGGTACTTCGTGTGTCGTACGACGAGCTTTGTCGGATGCGCTGATTGGCTGTGGACTAGAAAATTTTTAGACTTGAGAATTTTACTATTTCGCAGCCAATGAGGGCGTCCGACGAGGCTCGTCGTACAACGCGCGAAATACCGGCTTATGAAAAGTCGAAAAGAGCCGCGAGCTCGCTTTGGAAAAATGACCCCGAAATCCCATCTTCGCTCGAGAGTATATTAACGTCTATCCTAGATATCCTACGCGATCTATAACCATATTGAATAAAAAAATTAACAAATTTGCGCCTACTACACGTATTATATTTTTATTGTTAACAATAATTTGTTAGATAACTCTCGATATGAATAAAAGAGGGAATAAAAAAGATAAGCTCTTATAAAGCGATGAAACATTACAGTTTCTCTTTCAACTTTCAGCGTGCTATATATGTATGTTACATTTGAAAATCAAATTGACACAAATGTGATAAAAAATTATATATATATATATATATATATATATATATATATATATATATATATATATATATATATATTTTTATTTATATATATATATATATATATATATATATATATATAAATAAAAAAATATAAAATAAAAAAGAAAAAAAAAGGAAAAAAGTACAAATAAATGCAAATGCTGGTACGCGAGATCGAACACACAGAAAAGAGAATTGCACGTACTGACGCGCGCGTGTGTTCGTAAGTAAATAACAAAAAATCCGTTTTCCTCAAAGAGGAAGATAATAATTCCGGGATTGCGAAGTCATTCTGCATTATTGTGCCGGCGGATTAGATAAAGAAGAGGCGGCGCGCCGACAGTTTACCCGACTCGAAAAGTGCCGATACGCGATACTTCGCGCCGCGAAGCAACATTTTCAAACGGCGTTGGGCGGCGTTGCGCCACGGGATGTTTAATTGCTCGCGTAGAAGTAATATCTTGGTTGCGCGATGAAACGACCGGAATGCTACCCTCTTCGCTCGCTTTTGCCTTGCGCGAGCGCCGAGAAGACGGCAGCACGTTCTACGCTTCCACCTTCATGAATGACAAAAGCTGGCGTGAAGTATGGACGGGTCAAAAGTTCGCACATTGTTGCGCGAAGAGCCTAGCCCCGCTAAGGAATCGCGTCACGTTATTCTCGTCTTCTCCGAACGATTCCCGTTGACAATCCGGTCTAAATCGTCGCTTCACGTAAACGGAAAGTCGTAGCTGCCAGTAGTTACCCGACCACATTTAGAGCAAACAGTATGGCTGCAAACGTTTCAGAACAGAGTATTATATTTATTTATAAAGAAGATTAATAGTTGATCGACGAGTCATTACATTTCGCATGCGTTTCACCAAATTTTGTATATTAACAAATTTTTTTTTTAAGTAATATGAAACTTAAATTACTTTTATTATCGGGATAAACATGTTTCTTAGCTTTGGCACGTTGTTTAAAAATTATTTTGCAATTAAGAATAATTTTTAAATGGGAATCGCATTACGAATACAGACGTTTTTTAATTTTTGTTTTACTAATGAACTGAATGAAATCTTTCATTATTAGGATCGAGGTCGCAAGACATGGTAATAAGTTTAGACATTGATTACTTTTGTCTCAGATGATGTTTCATCGCTACTTATTGTATATTATCGAGTGTATAAGTATGTATATATGTACATAAATTTATTTTATAAACAATGATAGAAATGGAAATGTTAAATATTAAAAAAATTGATTTAAAAAAGAATTGATAACAATTTTTTAATAAAAAAAATGTTTTATAATTTTTTTTTCGATACTAGGCATATTTTAAGCGATACCAAAATAATTGTACAAATTTATATAAACAATTAATAAATTAAATCAATTACCATAATTAAACAAGTCTTCATTACTTTCTCCCATATCATTGCTAATACTTATCATCGGTTTGAGATACCAGTTCAATAATACCACTGTAACATAATACAAAAATTGATATTAATGATTATAGTTATTAACGTAATATTCATTTCATTAAGAAATTATCATATATATAAATAGTAAATATATATGTCAATTTACTTTAATAACTGTCCCTCATAACTTGACCAAGATACTGTTGCTGGATTTGTAACCTTATGTTCCAGTAAACTATTAAAAGCTCGCTGAAGTTCCTGTATAATAATGAATTATTAAAAAATAATTTTTTTTTTTAAAAAGGTTTATATGTACATATGTCATTACATATTACATGTACATATGTCTATCTCTATATACCTTTATCATTTCCGCAGTTTCTTGTTTACAGATAATGCTTTCGGCAAACTTGAAGTTATTAATTACGTACCAATTCTTTTCTCGTACTGAAATACATTGTTACCATTTATGAGAATAATTATTTTTAATAAATACACTTAAATAAAAAAGTTATACTTACCTATCGATATATTTGGTCCGGCAAATAATAACATTGGTACACTTACACACGTAGTATCATGTAAATATATGGCGGTGGAACGCTGCTTCGTGAAATACGTTAAATACCGACTAGGAAATGAATCAACTTTATTGTTTATGCTCGACGGATGTATTCGTACTTCACCATCTTCTGGTGTCCAACAGCCCACTCCATTTTTTAAAAATCGCCTAAAATAATTAATTCAAATCGATGTATTATAAATAATTCTATTTCAAATAAGCAACAATTAAAATAAATCGATGTTTATACCTTACAACGGCGATGTTAGGATATAATCCTGCACATACGATGGCTTTTATTAATGCTATGTTATTCGAATTTCTGTTAGAGTTAACATGTTTTGGGTTTTCACTATCCAGAAATTTCATCTCATATAAATATTGTGCAAATTGCACTTTCATTTCAGAGAGAAGCTTTAACGTATTGAAAGAGAGATAATAATCTCGGCAAAATTGACGAACAGAACCTCTTTGACGTGTAGTTTCGTATCTTCTCAAAGCTTCTGCGAGAGCAATATGATCACTATATTGTGCCATGCTGAGTTCTGACTTTCTTTTTCTAACTTCCTCCTCTTGTCCTAATGGACAATAGAAGGCATCTTTAAACGTGAGACTAGCAGCAATAGCAAATATCGGTTCGACACAGGAAAACAATGCACCCCACAAAATCATTTTTCCTACAACAAAACACATGTTTTATTAAAGTTATAACAGAGCCGTGTTGTTTAATAAGAGTAATAAATTTACCTGTTCTGGGGTCAAGTGGCAAGTGCGCCAAATGATAACCCAAAGGGGTTAAATTCTCATATTTGTCAAGAGCGTTAAGAGTTTGAAGTAACTCGAGGGACAATTCAATAGCTTTCAGATCTGGCGGATCCATGACAGTAGCTAAAAATTCTTTTACTTTTCCTAGCTGCAAGGTTTTTATCTGCAAAATTACCTCTTCTAAGCGCGTTCTCAACATCTCTGGCAACGGATATTGGTCGAACGTCATTTCTCGTGCTTTTGTATACATATGATAACATTCTCCACTTTTAACTCTAAATAAAACATATAACATATACATTTAATGAAATAAAAAAAAAAAAATATATATATATATATCTTTTAATATAATATAAAAAAATATAAAATATTTTACCTGCCAGCTCTACCACGTCTTTGCTTTGCATTAGCTAAAGTCACCCATTCGGGTTCTAAAGTTTGAATATTATTTTTTACATCAAATTTCCCAAATTTTGTTTTTCCGCAATCTATTACATATACGACATCTTCTATAGTTATTGACGTTTCAGCAATCGAAGTTGCAATGATTATTTTACGAACACCGTTAGGTGGTTCTTTAAAAATAAGTTTCTGATCAACTGTCGGCATACGTGAATGAAGGGGATAGATGACGTACTTGTCTATATAAAAAAGAAAATATTTTAATCATAATGCTTTAAAATACTTATCTGAAATGCTCAAATAAATAATGATTAAAAAAATTAAGTGCTTAAATAAATGCTCAATTACTTACTACTCGGATAACGATCAGAACTCATCATTTTATGTAAATTCGATATATCCATCATACCAGGTAAAAATATAAGAATAGCTCCAGGATTTTTTACATTACAAATATATCTGACTAAACTTTCTATGAGCTCCAATGAAAGATCTTCACTTAACGGATTTCGTAACTGATTAATAACGTGCATTTTGTATTTTGTCTGAAATTATATAAAATGTTTTATTAATTTCTAATTACTAATAGATAACGTATATTAATTTTTTTCTATTATCTGTAATTACATCAGCTGCAAGTTGTCTGATATGAGAATCTAACATATTTTGGAATTCATTTTTTTTTTGTTGTTGGTCTTTATATCTCTTTAAGTGTTTCCTGTAACCTTTAGGCTCTGGTGGAGGTGCGGGAAACTCGAAACTAAAAAATTAAAAAAAAGAAATAATTATCATTAAAAAACGGCCCAGATTAAAATTTTTGAATAAAAAAAATATATATAATTATAATATTAAGATTTAAATCCACAATAAGTTAATTTACATTGTTTAAATAATATGTTAACTTACTCAACAAGTGACAAAACATCTTCTAAATAAAATTCTTCTACTGGATAAGTAAATCCTGGTATATGTATCATTGGGCAATTGTTATAATATGTCGAAAATCTTTCGGCATTCAACGTTGCACTCATTAAAAGAATTTTTAGGTCCTTTCTCTAAAAAATAAATAAAAAGTATTACAAACTGAACTACAGAACACGATCGAATAATTTATGAATACCAAAATAAATATGTAAAGTCTTTAAATAACACAAAATGATACATTATGTAATTAATTTAAACTTACTTTCGGAATAACTTGTTTTAATAACGTAATAATAAAATCACATTCTGTGGTACGTTCATGAATTTCATCCAATATTACATGAGAGAAATTTTTTAATGCTGGATCTTGCTTCATAATTTGTAACAATATACCGGTAGTACAGAACATCACACTTCCTTGCGTCCGTATAGGCGTTCTATAGAAACAGAGAAAAATAGAAATAAAAAATGTTATATTTTAAAATAAAATATTAAATAGTATAAATATATTTTAAAAAATTCACTTTTCAAGCCGTATCTGGTAACCGACAGATGTTCCAAGATCTTCTGCTCTTTCCACGGCTACACGTTCAGCAACAGAAATAGCTGAGATTCTCCTAGGTTGTGTACAAACTATTCGAGTGACACTACCATTTCCAGCTTCTAATTCATCATCCAATATAAATTGTGCAATTTGCGTAGTTTTGCCACATCCTGAAATGTTTTGTAGACTATTACGATAGATCGTTATTAATTCGAGTTTTAAGTTTTGGTAATAAAAAATTTAATTAATAAATAAAAAATTATTTTACCGTATTTAAAAAATAAAAACAAATGTTTTTAATTATTTTAATATATGCAGATAATAAAAAAAAAAAAACTTATAAGAAGAATCCAATTTTATGTTACAAATGATTTTTGTGGCATACCTGTTTCTCCACTAATAACTACAACTTGATGATCTTCAATTAATTGTAATATTTCAGACTTTTTTTTATGTACTGGTAACTTGGATCGAAACTTCAACATATTTTTATAAGCATCCTGGCTCTGCTTTTGTCTGTATTCATTTTGTAACATGGTGTCTAGATTACTATTTCTTTGCAATTTTGACTGTACAGTCATAGCTTTGTCAAGATTGTCTTGTATATCACCGTATATAATATCGAAAAATTTTTTTTTGAATTGATTATCGAATATCTGACTATGCTGACTGCCATGTCCTGACTTCATATTTTCACAAGGAATCACATTTTCAAAGCTTTTTGCATTCTTTAACATGGATTTAATATTTTGCTCCACTTTTGCCGATATTCTAAGCTCTTCTGAAGCGTTTCTTTTCTGTTTTTCAATACTTTTATTTTTATAATACATCCCTATTTCTTTTCCTGTCAATCCAGGAGGTCTTCGCCCGTGCAAATACGCTCTTCCACGTCCAGATGCCGATGACGGTGTTTGTTCTAAGAAGTTTATAAATTTTATTTGAAAAATCTCTTATATTTCACAAACTTTTGGTTAACAATAGATTTATTAAAAAATAACGACTATTATAAAACTAAAATATTACGCGCTCGAAGTTTTCAGTCAAAATAAAAATTTTCTTAGAGAAATAAAAAGAAACTATTAAATTTCAAATTAATATTACGATCTAAATTATTTCAAATCTGATTACAATCGTTAAAATAATTTAAATCATTCTTTAAAAAGATTTGTTAATCGCGTGGAATTTAAACAAAAAAAATTTTTTTAATACATATCTAAGAATTTTAATTGCTTTTCGATATTTAAACTAAGAATCAGATAAAAAAAAAAGCAAGTACATCTAACGAAAAACAATTGTGCGTACAAAACGTCAAGAACGTGATGAACAAGCTAAGAATCGAATCGTTCATTGAAAGATTTCTTACCATCTCTGCCATGTCGTGAGAAAGATTGTAACATGTTTCTAGAGCCCCGATATCGTTGTGACATTTTGTAAAACGAGAACGTGATCACGTTAATACGGTAAATCTCTTACTAGCTTATAAACGGCACTTCTCATGTATCGCAACGAACATAACCTCGTTCTCGCAGGGCGTCCGCTCGATTTTTATTACTTGCCCTTTATGCCGCCAATTTTATTTCACAGATTAATCACTTGTATCGTTACAGTTGTCAGAGCTTGAAACAAAAATAACGTTTATAATTAAATGCAGATAAAACGAGATAAAAAAACACATGAGAAACTTATAACTATCGATGGACTTCTTTTTTTTTTATTTTTTTGTTCTTACAGTAACTGCACTGATTTACACTTTTCGACACTTGAAAGAAAATGGTTGAATCTTGATTACACGTATACGTAAATAAAATGTAAGAACGCTGTCGGCTGCACCGTTTGCTTTTAAAATAAAATTAAATGTAACTCCGAGGTGTTTCGAGTGTCCTTTTCTTTCGTTGGTGATTAAGTACGAAGGGGTTACCTGTGATAAAATTTGATTTCTAACTTCTGGAATGTTTTATACTTTCTGCATACGACGCGTAAACACGAGGACGAAGGGAAAGTAAAAATGGCACGTAAGCGCGAGCTAGAAGAAACTAATGCCGATGTGGAATGAACAATGGAAAGAGTTACGCCCTTTGATCTTTTATAAGTACGTAAACAGCTGACGAAAAATTTATTGAAATATAAAATGAAATTTGTTTATTTCAGAGCTTATTAATTTTCCACTTAATTAACTTGCTTTTTTTTATTACTATTTTTTTTTTAATACTTTAATTTGTTTATATCCTTTTACGCTTATTAATTAAATTAAGCCATACGATTTTGTTATTATTTAAAGAAAATAGCACACAGTCGTGATTTACCTTACTCGTTCTCAATCACCGATGCAGAAAGTACTTATTATGTATGCTGGGGAAATACTTAACCTATGAAAAGGTTTTGGCTTTTGATATCTTCGTCCATGCCTCGCATGGCACGCGAAACTCGATAGATTTCGGCGAGGGATCAATGAACGTATGTCGTTAGAACTCTTAGAAGGGGTCTCAATTAACTCGTCTTTTTCTTTTCGACAGGTGATCCGCAAACGGTGAGAAACGTATTTATGCTGTGACAACTTCGACGAGCTATAAGCCAGCGTCAGCATGTCCGACACGGATAAAAAATCTAACGAGCCATATCGCCAACTGGAGGAATCGCACGGGGCCGAGCTAAATATTGGCGGCCAGAGCACGTCGAGCTGCCACACAAGTTTGGATAACAGCACCGAACGATCTCTGGAACTTTCCTCTGTCGTAGTTATACCCGACGGTACGTTACGTTGGACCACAATCTTTTGTAAATAATATAAATGTAATATATACCGGTATTTTAATTTAATTATCTTTTGTGTCTCAATTGTACAGAGGGGCTTACTTAACTTTAACACAGGAGGAAAGGACTGTGCTATAAATATTTAATACCGCATGATAACATAACATTGGGAAACTGGTTTTACTAATGGCGTTTAATTGTGATTATATAAAACGCTGTAAAGTGTCTTTAACCCGAGTACACTTTAGATATGCATGTACGCAAAAAAAAAAAAAAAAAGAAAATTAGGTGTGTATATTTTTCATAACTTTTACGTAGTTATAAAATATATTTTATAGTAAATTTAATAAGATAGAGTGTATAATTATTAAGAATAATTACTTACCTCGAATGTAAACGTCGCGAATAGTCCATAAGCAGCTTCGTGAACGCACCTGCTTGATGTGCCAGGAGAAACTATTCATATGTTATCACATGAGTGACTGTCTCTCCGCCTGGATTCTAAGAAGTGTCATCAGCATTGATATCTTTTTAAACCTGTATCTGACTAGCAGTATAAACATTTCGCGATATGTAATACTAGCACAAAGCGACAGTTGTGTTAAAACTCATTTTATATATATTAAAACGCGCTCGGATAAGCGTGAAAGGAAAAAAGAATTATGATCCGTCAGTATTTTTAGAGTTTCCTACATAAAACTTTACAATTCAAATATAAAATAATACAGTAACGTAAAAAATTTAAAGAAACAATAATCAATTGAAAAATAATGTAATAGAGCATGTAATAACTTAATTATTTAAAAGATTATTGAACCAAAATGAATTAAATTTTGACAGATACTTTTACTGTGGTACAAGCTATCAATGCATTAGGCTTTGGAAAATTCCAAGTAAAATTGTCTTTGTTCACTGGTCTCTGTTGGATGGTGGACAGTATGGAGATCACGATACTGAGCATTTTAAGTCCATCTTTACATTGCGACTGGGGTATTTCTAGATACCAACAAGCACTGACTACAACGGTATTTTTCTTGCGTAATTATACCTATAAATAGCGTAAATGCATGTCATTTAAATTTATTATGAATTGAACTTTTAGGTAGTATTTCTTGGTATGATGTTAAGTTCTACTTTCTGGAATAATTTGAGCGACAGATACGGCCGTAAGCAATCCTTAACTTTATGTGCCGTGCTATTGGCCTATTATGCATTTCTAAGTTCATTTGCTCCGAATTTTCTTTGGATTTTATTACTAAGAGGAGTCGTAGGATTTGCTATCGGCTGCGTACCGCAATCGTAAGTATTTGGTAAGTTTTTTAAAGACGAACAATTGGTTTACTTTGAAATTTTTTACTACTATCGATACCTTTTTTTTCTTCCAGAGTAACGTTGTACGCCGAGTTTTTGCCAGCAAAGCAACGGGCAAAATGCGTTATTTTATTGGACGTAAGTTTGTATCATAAGTATGCAGATTACCGTAAATAATTAAATTCGTAACGAATAATAAAAAATATTTATAATGCATTAGTGTTTTTGGGCTCTTGGAGCTTGTTTCGAAGTGGCAATTGCATTAATTGTTATGCCCAATTTTGGATGGAGATGGCTGCTCATGTTATCGTCCATTCCTTTATTCATATTTGCAGTAATAACACCGGTGTGTAACAAATTTAAATACTTTCAGTGTATATAATTTATTTAGAAATATTGTTACGCCCGCGAGTGGCTTAGCGCTAGCGTAACAATATTTTAAAAAGAAATCATATAACTAATTTTATACATTTGCAGTGGCTGCCAGAATCTACAATATTCGATATGACAACCGGAAGAACCGACCGTGCGATTTCAACATTGGAACGTGTAGCCAGAGAAAATAAAAAGTCATTACCTCTAGGAAGATTAGTCATGGATCGATTTTATCAAGGCCATCATGGTCGATTTAAAGATGTTCTAAGCAAAGAAATGTGCAAAACCTCTACTTTACTTTGGCTCGTGTGGTAGATAACTGCAATATGATATTAAAAATTCATCTGGACATCTTTCCAACTATTTTATAGCTTTGGCAAACAATCTAAATTAAAATTCGTAGATAACGTTTTAATTTTTAATACATATTTTGCAGGATGAGCACAGCGTTTTGTTATTATGGAGTGGTATTAATGACAACTGAGCTATTCCATACGTCCTCGGAACAATGTAGTTCGTGGGGTACAAACGATGACGAGGGTACATGCCAGCTTGACTGCCGATTACGACGCAGTGATTTTATCGATCTACTTTGGACAACGCTAGCAGAATTTCCCGGCATATTCTCTACAGTTTTTGCAATCGAGAAAATAGGCAGGCGAAAGACAATGGCCTGCCAGTTAGTCATGTTCGCCATAGTAGTTTGTTTCTTAGGCAGGACCTGCTTGTTGAGCAGAGCGGGATTGACTATCGCCGTTTTCTTAGCCAGAGGTTTAATCGCTGGTGTATTTCAAGCTGCATATGTATACACGCCGGAAGTGTACCCCACACATTTACGAAGTATAGGCGTGAGCGCGTGCAGCGCTATGGCGCGAATCGGTGCTATGATCACTCCATACGTAGCGCAAGTATTTCTACAGTGGTCCATTACGGGAGCCATGATTATTTATGCGACAACAGCCTTGTGTGCTGCAATCGCTACGCTCGCACTTCCTGTGGAGACGAAGAATCAACAATCAAATGAAACATGTCAAGAAAATAGATAGACGTCTATATAACAAAGTATTTTAGCATATTGACCGGAAGTGATTATTCTATTACATTATTTAAGATATTTTTATTCTCATCGTTATATTACGATATAAAACTATTCATTTTCAATTTATTATTTAATCAAATGAACATATTAATAAGTTATATTACATATATATATACGTACTATATATTGCGTATTTATTATGGTATTAATTAGAGAGAAATCTTTTTCATTTGTACAAAAGTCTGTTATCAGACTAATGTAGATTACACCATATAAAAACTCAAAGACTGACAAGTATGCAATTTTCAAGAAGAGTGCCAAAACAAATGTGAATATTTCATGGTTTCAACTTTATAATTACTTTTGAATCTGTTTTTTTAGCTAATAGTATTTAATAGAATAAATAAAGAAATAAAAGTGAATCAATATTAACATACACATTGTACACTTCTTTCCCTTTTTTTTTTTTTTTTTTTTTTTTCAAAGATTTATTTTCCCGATATTTTTGCGTTTTACAATGTTATTTATTATTAATCTAGTTTAGGAAGATGAAATGGGCAAATTAAGTATACAATAGCTGAAAAATGTAATGCACCACGAGACGATGACATTTGAACAAGATTTTCATAAAACTGTTGCAATTCAATGAATATTAGCCATAAATTAATAATTAATTACAATTGTAAGTATAGGATACATATAAATGTAATAAGAATGTATTTCTTTATAACGACATTTGACAATTGTTCAGTACTTGAAATATTCTATACCTTCGAATATTCGTTTGCGAATGTCGTGATGCATCAGATATATGTATATGTTTCAAAGTATGCGCTTTTGGCATTACGTATAAATTCCTCACGTGTTGTACATGTGAACAAGTGTGTGTGTATTGCTTTATTTGCGTGTATATTGTTCCAGCAGTTAACTTTCTGCATATATTTCTCGTATTATTACTCGTGTGCCCAATATATAGTATATTTTGAGAGAGAAAAAGAACAAAAAAAAAAGGAATGAGAAATTAAGTACTCTCTCAAAAAAGAAAAAAAAAAGAACGCAATAAAACAGACACGGAAAAGCATTTAAAACCGCACCAAGCAAAATTAAGAAAAAAAAAAAAAAAAAGAAACAGTATATTTTCACCGATAGTAATTATATTTTACACACACGTGCATCTTTACTTAGAGATTGATTTGTCACAAAGAATCGGACAATAATGATGACTCTGATGCCAATTAATTTTTTTTTTTTATAGATAAGGCTACATCGTATTTGAAATGTGATACGAAAACTGCATTCTGCTATTCACTGCTATTGTTGGCAACGAATATCGGAACACACAGTCGAGAAATGGTAGCTGCGATTTAGAGATTTACATGGACTTTATATTACAATTAGCGCCTTATCGCTCTTCACAAATATTTATAAAAATAAATACTTTAAGAAAAGTATTTTTGTTCACTAAAATAGATATATATGTGTATATATATATGTATATGGAGCGATATAATAAATAATTATTAAAATCAAATAAATAAATAATTTGCTTCGTTCAGCATATGCGTTTCGCGTATCTTTAATATACGATTTACAACGTATGTAAGGCGACGGCTTGTCGTTTAAGGATTCGTAGTGTCGCGCTTATAAAAAAAAAAAAAAAAAAATATCTAAACATTATTCGATTTCGAGCATATGTTTTCTGGATACTTAGCGAGAAGGTCGATTTATATATCATTAAGACTCGCAAAATACGTAATTATTACTCTTCTGAGTTTTAAGTACCTTCGTGGTTTCTCTTTCTTTATTCCGTTTGTGCGAACATTGATCTATGGCTTTACAAAATATGCGCTCGACGCACAACATAGAATTTGCAATCTTTAAATAAACACGTTTCAAATACCGACGAACATAATACGGTTATAAAATATAATGAAGATACAATGAATTCTGTAAGATAAGTCTAATCCAAAAAGATTAATTTGTTACGTTACGCTACATTAGCAAAAATCACAAGTCGAAAAATATATGTGTATATCTCTTTCACCATATAATCATATACAAAATGTAGGATATAGAACTTTAGAATAAATATCCTGATATATATCATAGCAAGTAGTACCTTGATAGTAATAATTCGGAGAGCCTCTAGTATCAATGCACTCACTAACTATATCCAATGATGTGAGCTTCTCCTTTTTACCATAATTGTCCCAGACTAAAGTATGTTCCTAAATATAATATATTTCCAAACGGAGGAATTATAGATCATATTTATCATTGGCACTTACATTTTCAAAAGAAAAAAAAAAAAAAAAAAAAAATGTTTAATTTCTAATTTTCATTCCAATATAGAATACATGAAAGATTAGAAGAGTAAGCATGTAGCAAAACGTTCTTAGAAAAGTCATTAATTTTGTGTTCACACTTACGTTACCTATCTTTTTAACGAAAGGTATCCAAATAATCATATTTGATGCTTATTATTGTCACGTTAACAGACTTATATAAAAGTTACCTTAGTTAATCTTCCCTGTACGTATGTTTGATATGTGATTTCCATTTGTGTGGAAAAGATATTCTTAGTTAAATATCTATTTTGGTTCGACGTACTTAGATCCCTTTGCGTTAAAATGATGATATCATCTGTTTGCTTATTAACTTCGGACGTTCTCCTTCAACGACTTCACGTATATATGCGTACGTACACTGAGAGTCGGATATGGCATTTGCCGCGGCGAACGGCGGTTAGCGTATAATACTATCGTGATGTGCGTTGATCCTCGCACGAAACCCATAGTTAATATACCGCACATCACGATAGTGTTATATACTAACCGCCGTCGCCGCGGTAAATGCCATATCTATTTTTCAGTGTGTGTATGTACATAATTATTAGTATATAGAGTAATGATCGATATTATTGTACGTATAGTACTCTTTTACACCGAGTTCTGTTTTCTTAAAACGTATCGCCACATGAAAATACATTGATGCAGTAGAGTACTGAAATAAAAGAAATTTTTAGGCATTGTTTACTTGACAATTGACGAATACCTGATCTGCTTCCATTTTTATAAATGTATATATATATATATATATATATATATATATATCGTAAAATCATATATATATATATTATTCTGTATCAAATAATATTGATTTTTACATTATTACGTCCATTTACAGATCAGATTCGCCATATAAAGCTGTCGAAAAGGAGCGATAATCCAATGCTCCGGGTATAGCACTCGGTCCTTTGTACGGAGGCATTCGTTGAATGCAGTATTCTGCCTGATCTGGTGGTAATTCTCTTCTCAATTCATCTGGCAAGATGTAAGGCTGAAAGACAAGATTTATTATCTCAGTTAAACAGCATGCAATTTTCATTATTGTAAATTATTAAAAAAATTGAAATATTCTTACTTTATCACCAGCAAGAATGCGGAAACTGTCTATGACTTGTTCTGCCGTATCAGTATCGGTAGATTCGCGCGTCATAAAATCGAGGAAGGCATCAAAGTGCACGTAGCCTGAATTGTTGGGATCAACGATAGCTAGAATTCGTTGGAAATCGATATCACCTTGTCTGTCTTTTCCAATAGAATATCCCAGAGACACAAGGCAAGATTTAAACTCATCCGGTGCCAATCTACCGGTTCTGTTCTTATCAAAGTGATTGAAACTGCTGCGGAATTCGTTCAGTTGCTCTTGAGTAATACCCTGAAACGATACATTTGCGCTTGATCACAGAGATTCCTATTAAAAAAAGCCATATTTAATATTTTTATTAAATAACATTTACCTTTGAATCTCTGGTGAGAATTTGATTTTCAACTTCATTAACATTGCGATTGATTGAAGTTAGAAGCTGTTCCCAACCGACACGCAACGTCTCCATGGTGTACTGAGTGTAGCGATTTTCGAAGATCATACCTTCCTGAACCGCTTGGTGAATCTTTTCCAACTCCTCAAGATGAGCCTTATATTGATATACCGCCTGTTCATATTCTTTCAGACGATGTAATTGATCCTCAAGAGTTCCCTAAAATATAATTACTGCGTTCTAACATTTGTAAACTATATAAGTGACAAGTAAATTTTGATATAAAATCAGTGGCTCACCTGAAGGCCAAGACCGATCGCAGTGACGGCATCCAATTGTCGTTCTATCCATGGTCCGACAACATTCGCTTTTTCGGCAAATTGTCGTCTAAGTAGTTCGTTATCTATTTTTACAATTCAGGAAATATCTTTTTCTATTTAATCGTTAAAAATATTTTTTAATAAGTCATAATAAAAATATATATATTTAATATAAAATTAATTTATTGTGACCAGCTATCGGAAAAATGTTAGAAATCACAAAGGATACTTTGTTGTTTGCGAAGTTCAGCAGCCAAGGTACCGTCGCGTTGAGGAACTAATTGTCTAACGTCACTCCATTTCTTAGTAAGATCCTAAAGCAAATAATATTAATTAATTAATTAATAAGATAAAAATAAAATAAATTTCTGTACAAGTACACTCAAAAATTTATTCTTCGACCAACCATTGCAGTAAGAGCGGTGTAAGGATTTTCTAGGCCGCCAGGAATCTGATATTGTTTAACTATGGATTCAACTTCGCGTACTAATCCCACAATTGAATTGTATTCCTTATCTGCTTCACCCAGAGTAGCCTTAAACGCAGCGTGTGCGTCCATCAGACCTTGGATTTCTTCCATCGTGTGAACGATAAACATATCCACTAAATCTTCTCTGGTTCCATCCAACCAATTATTAAATGGCTGAAAATCACGTAAAATTAGATATAACCGGATAAAAAAAAGAACTGACAATTTTACAAACATAATCAATCAAGTATTTACAGCAGCACGCTTGGCAAACTCCAGATGTAAAACATCTATTTTCTCCAGGATTTTCTCGGCTTCGTCGAGAGCCTGACGTCTACGTTGAGTGAGCGTACCTAAGCGATCCCATTGATCGCAAATGCGTTGACATCTAGCATTCACGGATGCGCTATCGTGATACTCAAGAGTGCTGTAACAGAATGAAAATTTTATAACATCGAACAATAATCGTCCAACATAGCTCACGAATTTTAATATTACTTAAGCTCTTGAGCGATAGCCGCAATTTGTTCTACGCGATCCTGATGAGCCGCAAGATCCGACTCGAAGGCCTCGTGCTTCTTTTTCAAAGCCTTGAGTTCGTTTAATTTACATTGCCGGAAATGTTGAGATGTGAGCATTTCCTCCTTGCCGGCAGTCCAGTCTTCGTGAGCATCTGCCTTGTGCTTGAATTTTTGCGCTAGATGTTCCAGTCGTTCTAGACGCATCATCTCGGACAACAACCAGTCCTCAAACGTCTTCTCGGCTAACTCCAGATCTAAAAACAATTTTTAATACATTGTTATTTTTACCAAAAACACATAGAGAAAAGTGTAGATAAGTTTTTTATTTTTAAAAAAAAGCAAGCTTACTTCTCCAGGCTTTATTTATGTCGGACACCATTTTTCCTTCCGTGGGCATGTATGCCGGTCTATTGCTCAACCTCAGCTTGGTCTGAAGAGTATTAAAATTTGTTTCCAGCTTAGCTTTCTGTTCAACACGCGGCGGCTTATGCTTGCGCCGATACGTTCTATATTCCTCCAATTTCTTTTGACAACCGGCGAGAGAATTGTCGGTCTGCCGATTCGCGAGCCATGGCAATGTTCGTCGTATCCAGTCGAGCAGGTCGGAAGCCAAGCGTTCGTATTCCTCCATAAGGCGTTCGTTTTCTTGATTTACCTTCAATACCTTGCAAATTCTGTTGGCCGCTGTCTCTGCCTATAATACAAAAGTATGCATTTTTGTTTTTCCCTTTATAAAATAAAATTCTCAGATTAGTTTTGTACATTTAAAATGTGTATAATTTACTTCCATTGAACAAGACATATGTATGCAATCATGACTATAGCCATCTAGAAATGTAAAAAGAAGTAACTTACGATATATTAAATATTTAAATTTTTTTTCGCTGTGCGAGTTAATAATAATATTTTCAATAATGCGTTACGTAAGTAGTGTATTAATTCGTTTGTTAATTTTAGTTGCAAAACACACACCTTTTGAGCACCGCTAAAACAGTGGTAGTATGACGAAACATAGGTCATCACGGCCCTCTCATCAGGCATTGCTGTATTTCGCATATCTAGAAAAATACAGTCGAAAGAACTCAAACCATGCGTTGTTAGCGTAAAAACTCGATTAATCGTAAACAAGTCCGTCAAAAAGCGGAATGTTATTAGTTATTCGTTACATAATTTTTTTTCGCAATATCATATTTTACACACATAATAAAAAATGCGACGCCCCTTGCATAAACTGTGCTAGCGAAAACAATACGAAATTCGGTATTAACTAATTTCGTTTGTGATTAAAAAATATTATGGGACACAGTGAACAATTTGTTTCGATCCTCCGATAAAGTAATTAAATTAAAACAACAGCAAAGATGGATCAATTAGCAAGTTAGCATACGATTCGTTCAAATATAGTTCGCGTTAACGAAGGGTTGAACAGTAATCGTTTTAAAGTAAGGGTGGGGAACGGGGGAGAGAGAGCAACACGCATTTCTTTTACGCTGACCTGCTGGGCACCTTGAAACGCGTGGTAGTAGCAGGACACATACGTCATGATAGCTCGCTCATCCGGCTTGGGAGTGTTGATCAAATCTATATAATATCAAGGATACATATAAACATTAAGCGTTTATACATGTCACTTTGATACTCGAAAAAAAAAAACAATTCCAATCGTAGTTCCATCCTACACAGCGAAACGTAAAAAGCAAGTATCTAATCACGACCGATTCGATACGATCGTCTTTTCGATGCTATCGAATAAAGTAACAAATATGTGTCCCATTTTCGAAGACGTACACGTCACAAATATCAATCTTTTTTATCTTAATTCTTTAAACGTAAGCGATTTGAAAGCCTACCATCGGGATCCAACATGCGAGGAATGTCGAGATACTTTTCAGCGACATCAAAGGCAGTGTTCAAGTTCTCCAGCGGGTTATCCTTGCTGAGTTTGTTGTAATCGATCAAGTCAGGCCGATGGCGATGGATAAGAGCGCAGAACGCGAGACCGTCTTTGAAGGACAGGTGGAAGTTTTGTACGTTGACATTTTTGTACGGCGCTGTTTTACGTTGGCACCAAAGCAACAGTCCTTCCTTTGCGGTCATCTCCTCCACGGAGATATCCTGGATTGCGAATCTCAAGATAATGGTCCATATCATTCCCAAAGTCATTTTTAGATTACCGTCAACGATTTCTGTCGAGAAAAAAAAATTACATTAATGGAGAAACGCATAAAGCAATATAAATAATATTAACTTATAAAAAAAAAATAATTAAACAAAATATATTTAATAATTTTTATTGTTTCTTAAGTAATAATTTCTTTTATTTTTTTTTCTCTCTTTTAATTCAAGAAAGAAAAACTTACCTTCCGCGCCAATTGAAACGAGCTTGACGCCTTTGCTAGCGATATAATCGAGAGCTTTATTCACGTTTGCAATTTTGTGGAACCTCATCTTGCCTCTATCGGGCCTTGGAAGGGTCTCGCCTGAGATCACCTCAAGCAACAACATTAGTTTCAACCCATTCCTGAAATCGTCCTCGATCGATTCGATGGCAGTGCCTGCTTTGCGTAGATGCGAATTGCACCAAGCTGTGAATGTCTAAAGACAGAAAAAAAAACAAAATTAATTAATATGCACGTAATAAAACCGGCGCTAAGCGAGATAAGTTGACGGGTTGATAGCAATTAAGATAGAAACGATATAAGTAATAAATTATGAAAGAAAAAAAAAAAAATTAAAATAGCGAGAAGATCGAAAGGTCTTTCGAATCGAAGGGCAGTTCAACCGAAGCCAATTACCTAATTTTTCATACGATATACCATGAAGAAATAAATCATTTAAAACAGGGGATTGAGTTTCTCCGCTATACTGCTTAGTGTATATTTTAGTAGCGACCCCGATCCCTCCCGCTATATATATCTTCTTGTCCTGGTTCTTAAGTCGCGCTTTCTATCGTTCTCCGCAATGATTTTCGGATAAACTTTCGATATCTTTTTACATTTGCGAGGTAAGTGCGCGTCTTCGCCTTCGTTAAAAACCATTCCCACGCACGAACGTATGCTACTTTTTCTTTTTAATACAGATTCCGCGAATCATATCAAAAAAAAATTCTCGCGGCACGATTTCTGCGTCGAGAAGATAATTATTAAAATTATATTAAATGATAGAACTTTGCCAATTTCCGTGCGAGACTTGATCGACAGATTCTTAACGCCCGCGGTATTTTCGTTCGCGCCGATAAAGCTTCTTGCGCGATATAAGAAATCGTACGATGTAATAAGTTACGTCATAATCAGAACGAACCCCAAGGAAGTCAAGCAGAGATAAATTTCTAAAAAAGAATTAAAACGCGAGTACGCGAGATATTTATTCGAACGATCGCGTAGCAAAGTAGCGCTCGATCGAAATTGATTAAAAACAAAAAAAAAAAAAAATTAAATAATTAAATAAATAAAAAAATTAAGCTCCAGTTGCTGGACGGTCGAAATTTTCGGGTTGGAAAAATATTGCGTGAAATTCAATACGGACGGCGTGAAGCCCACGACCGGCCAATTTTGGACATGAGCCACCCTCCTAACGTCTCTCTTGCACGCGGTCTAAGATCTATTTGTAAAACATTGACTCCTCCCGCGCCCGAGTATCGAAGCATTTTCGAGGGCATTTTCGAATCTGTTATTCAATAAACCCGCGCGCGTAATTCTTATTACATCATCGATTCCGTCACGTCGCGTTGAGCCGCGAAAAAAGAGAGACGTCCGCCGCGGGCCGTTCGACAATTCCGTTTCCGCCAAGATTTCGCGTACGCGCGGGAAAACGCGTCACGCTGATTTCGTTTTCGCCGAATAAGTATCGCGCGACGATACGCCGAGTGATTAAGACATCCGATTCGTCGGAAGCGCATCGTCGCGCGATACATTTGCAGAAATCGGTAATTTAATACGACGCTCAAAAGCCGTCTGTGCAGCGGCTGGGAATACGATGCGGCCGTATCGATGAAACTACGATCGCACGAAGCACACGGATAAGGAACGTCCTCGAGAATGAAGGAATGCGACGATGCGTGTTTTTGCTGATAACACATTATTTCTATTTCCGTTTATGCGTTACGCGCTACACGACGAATGTATTATTAAAAAAAAAAAGAAAAAAATATATATATAGTATATTAATAATAATAATAAATTGTCGCTCTAAAATTCAACGCTAATGTGCGCTCACACACGCATTTAGAAACGCGCCTGGTTTCTTAAATTACCGTTTTATCCAAGGCAGCATTATTTTACTATCGTCAAAAAACTCTCGCGCTCGTTCTTCGTTACCACGATAACGTCTCGACGGTGTCGGTGGCACCGTTACAAATTTCGTTCCTCCGTGAGTCACCTCCCTACAAAATCTTACCGTATGACACACGCCGGTATATTAAAGATAATACCAAGCACTATCGCCACTCCCGACCGTACCTCGGGATTATTTCAGTGTGCGATTTTCGCCGAACGATCTCGCGTACGATGGATGGACTTTTTTCCGCGCCAATTCGCCCTCGACTTTTGACTTCTATAATTCGACCAGCGGTCTACATTTTTCCGTCTTGTCATCCTTATCGTTACGTGCCTTATCGAAATACACGCGCGCGAGCGTGAAACGTAACCTTCGGCGAAGCGCAACATCGTTTAACGGGAAGACGAATCGCCGCTTGCATTTGCAAAAGTGTCCCGGCCCTAAAGCCTTCATTCGCCGAGTGTTTTCTATTTCTCGCAGACTGGGAATGCGTATTGCTTCCCGTCACGTTGCATTTCGAACTTGGCAGCGGAACAATTTAATTACGGCTCGGTCAGCAAATGTAATTTTTCTCGCGAGAACGTCAGATCTTTTCAACGTGTTCCTTCGACAGGTCTCTCGAAGCTCCTCCACCGAAATAGTTAACTTACGTTCAAAGACAAATAATTCAATAATTCTCATTAACGTACGCAAATTGCATTCGAGATATATTTGAATCGTAAAGATTTTTTTATATTTTTTTAAACTTTTTTAAAAAAAGTTTCCAAAAACTCGAGTTTTTCCTAAAAACCGAGTTTAAAAAAAAAAAGCTTAGGCGTCTCGAATTAAGTTCGCTCTTAAGGATCACAGGAATACATTATTTCAACAAGGTAGATTACGTCGAGTAAAATTTTTTTTTTTTTTTTTTCCTCATTCACTATACTCGAGATTATTTTTCTTTCACAAATATTTCAAACATTTATTAATAAATTCTTAATAGATATTTTTCAGTGATACTTCGCGCAGGGTCGTTTATTTTCATTTCTTCTCTTTCGATAAGATATATCGTTGCCGCTGGCGTGTCTAACGGGTCATTGATAAGCCAAGTCTTGGCACCGGTGGTCGAAAAAAAATTTAAAGGAGAGCCCGTGAATCGCGGAATAGTCACGAGCGTGGGCACGAGTTGCAATTACTACTCCGCGACCTTTCAAACGAAGCCAATATCTAGGCAATATCTAAAATAGTTGATTCGTGGGTGTACGGTGAAATATCTGAGCGATGAATATGCGTTTGGCGCACGCAGCTGCGTGCAGCCGAGGAATAATCTCGCCCAAGAAAAATAATCGCCACTTTCCACGTTCCATTATTTCCGTTGTTGTCCGCCTTGCTTTTTGTATCTGTTCGCGCCGAGGTGCCTCCTCCTGTCGCATAACGTTTCTATTCTTATCGTTTCTCTCGACGTTTCGCAATAAAAAAGAAAAGAAAAAAAAAATTATCTGCCGCTCTACATTTTTATAACGAAATAAAAAGAAACATCGGTATTTTCGTCCATCACGTGGGATCGTCAAGCAATAACGTACACGCGGATCTAATAAATTTCGTCGATAACGATACGTATGTTGCATACATGTCGTCGCGACGATGATCTCGTAGTCGAAATATGGCATGTATCGACTATTCGGCTTCAATTTGAAATTTGGCGCGCGGCCGAGAGCCCGTCAAAGGTTAACGATCTCACCCGCGCGTGGACGGCGGAAAGAAATCGATTTGAACGCGGAACGAAACGGCGGCCTCGGCTTTCACTTATCCGCGATCATAAACGGCGGATTACACGTTATCGAGCTCCGTCGTCCGCCGTAAGACGCCTTTCCTCGACGGCGATGAAGCCTGCCAAATTGGCGCGCACCGTCGGACTCGTAATACGCGAAAAGGAAGAACGAGCTGCAAATCGGTAAAGGACGTCGGCGTGAAATTCACATCTTCGAACGTCGACGAGTCGATCGACGACTTCTATGAATAATCAACGTAGTATCGATAATTCGGTTGAAGTCAAGAGGCAAGCCGGAGCTCCCTTGGCAATTTACTACAAGAGCGCGACAAATTTATAAGCTTGTCGGACGAAGCGCCCGGCGCGATATCTCCTCCAAAGTCTAATCGGAGGATGTGAAACTCCCCGACTATGATCGACGGTGTGCGACTACACGTTATCTATTTATACGGTCTATTTATAAGTAATGTCGGAGACGTTCGCGCGTAACACCGCGAGAAGTGAGAGTAACGTCGACGAAAAGCGGCGCGCGAAGGATCTTTTTTCTTTTTTTTTTTTTTTTTTTTTCTTCGACGGCTATTGACCAGAGCGAAGCATCCGATTCCGAAGTTGCCATGTGCGACCCGAGGCCCCGAGTTTCATTATTCAGCACGCCGACCGTCGGGATTGAGTAACAGTCTTGAATCGCGGGGCTGATATTCTAAATGACTGAAGATGCGCGCGAGAAATAGTACGCCCGATCAATCAAGCGAGTTACATATTAATAACAAACGAAATCACGGACGACAGTTGGTTGACGCGTCTTATCTACGAACTCGATTCGACGAGCAATAACAAGAAATATCCGCGTTATAAAGCAACCATGAAGAAATCATCTGTTACCATCGAATGTAAGTGGATGATTCAGGACATTCTTCCAGCTACAGCCGCGAAAGAAAAATTGATAACTTCGGTATTTCATATTGCACGTTAAGTTGAATATCGCTCGATCGAATAAAAAAATCGGAATAAAAATATAACTGTTCTTTTTTCTTTCTTTCTTTCTTTTTTAATTTATATAACGTAGATTACGCAATATCATAGTATCTATTAATTATTCATCTATCCCAGTTAATTTTTCGCACCTAGACAATTTTGCTGCAATTGAAAGATCTCTTTCTTTCTTTCTTTCTTTTTTTTTTCTCCTGAGATCTGATAAGTTTGCCCCCGCGAGCACAGCTGTTTCCGCGATCCGTTTAAACGTCGTCGCCGATGAAGGAAAAGAAATCCTACTCGCAGGAATGTTTCCGTGCACGACGCGACGACGTGACGACCGGTGATTTTACGAGAAATTCCCCTGTACAGTTAACCGGCCGACGCGTGTCGTACAACGTTCGCTTCTCCTCCTACGTATTAGCGCACTTAACCGGTACTGTTAATTGGCACGCCCTATCGTACTCTATCAACTCCGCGGCGAGTACAAGACCGGGGCAAGTATAACTTAAATACCACGGTAGCGAGTTTCTCGATTTTCTCACGTCGTCCGGAGGTATATATATCAAAGTAAACGTTTCAGATATTCGTGATAAGGTGAGAACGCGCTCTCCCCTTGAAATTCCCCCTAGTACGGCTCTACGATTCTTGCGAAACTCTCGTAGCAAGTTATCACCTATGAACGAGGTCTTTTCTAGATAAATTAGATTCGAAATTACAGCCACGTTAATTTGATTCGTATCGTGAGTATCTTCGTGAAGCGGTCGAGTAAAATTTATTCGCAAAGTAAATAAAATATAGTAAAAAAAAAAATAAAAAATAATAAAAAAATAAAAATAAAAAAAGCTGAGAAAAAAAAATCCTACGAGAAATAAGAGAATATTTAACTCTCGCTGTTATCCCTATCGTACTTCCTCCTTTCTTTCGAGTTTCACAGAATTGCGTTGCCGTCATAGAACGTTGTTCGAAACGGAGCGAGCTCGCGTAAGCTTTTCCGCGACTGGCAACGACATGTTCGATGTGTTTGACGTGCGGTTCGACGGACGGAATGAATTTTCCGCGACGGCAGGCCGCGATGAATGCGGGTTTTCGGGTCGCGCGCGTTTCCGCGACGGGGCACGCGGTTCTCTAAAATTAGAGGGCGTTACGAAAAATGCTCGGCGCCGCGCCGAGGCCCACAAACTCGATCTCCTCACCGACAACGTTAAGTTTTATTAGCGCACGCATAACCGTTATCAGCGACGGCTTATCTAATACCTGGCACGACATTGCCGCGGCATCGTTCTAAGTTAACGTCGAATTCCAAAAAAAAAAAAAAAAAAAATATATATATATATATAAAGAAATAAAGATAACGCGGGGACGGAGGAAAAGGAGAAAAGGCTTCGTCAATGCGAAGGGGAACAGCTTACGAGTCATCGTGAAAATCACGGGCATGACTCATTGCGCTCTTGATTATTTTTGTCATAAAGTCTGAAAATACAATTCGAAGGGCTGCGACGATATACGCGAGAAGAGGCAGGGGGCTCCCGGAGAGCCTTGAGCTTCTGCCAAAAATGAAGAAAACACTTGCAAACGCATACTCGAGAACGATCCAATTTATCAGTATCTAATGGTCAACGTCGGATGTACGAGGCGAATTTTTCGCGAGCGAGAAAAGGGAGCGGCGAGCACGGCATAATTACCGCATTATCATAAATTCGGAGGAATTTTATTTCCGACGTCTTTCCCGTCGTCCTGGCGGTGACAATTTTTGCCTTTTAAAATATTCCTGATAAAGATTACGTTTCGCTTCGACGATAAAACGTACAAATAATTTAAATAGAACTTTTAGCACCCATTCCTCGCATATTAATTTTCTAAATGTAAGAAGTAATGGAGATGTAATCTTATCTCGCGCGCCAGCTGTGATTACATTTGGAAAGCCGTGTAATTTACATATATTTACAGGACTACAGTATGCTATCTGTGCGCTTACGTTTATTATATAATTAACCTGCGGCACGAACTATTCGTTCTCCAACACGCACTTTGATCATAATTATTTCGCGATACGATTATAAAAATTTGGATTACTTTCCAATTGATTCAACGTCCCCTCCCCGTTCGATTTCCGATAAGATTATGATAATCGCAAAAAAAAAAAAGAAATTGATAATCGCGATTGATTTCTCCCGCGAGTGACTTTGTCAGTAATATTAATCACTCTCGTTTCAAACGTTCAATCCTTCAGTTACATTTTTCACGGTCAAATTCACTTTTTTCTTATTTTTTTTCTCATTTTATAATCGCAGAAAAAAATCCGACATGTATATAAAATTTTACGTTGAAATTACACGACGAACGAATTGAAAGTAACTAAAAATAATTAAAAGTAGAGATTTTAATTAAGAAAATTATTTATTTACTGAGTTAAACGTGACGTTCTACGTGATGCATAATAATTGTAACGACGTTGAAACAATAAATCGTATTTGGAGCCGGCGTTTGTGCCACTCCCCATACGTGGGTTTTTTTTTTCTGTTCCTTGCGATGGACAGCTGCGAGTCGCGTAAAATAAAACAAGAAAGCAATACAATGTTTTCTCTTTCTCTCTGGAACAGGTGTACCATGCGTAATACCGGATCTTCGTGTATCTATAGCCGTGCACTCGCTTTAAATGCGGTAACGTACAGTCGGGGAAAAATAAATCAAAGGCGTTTCCTCCGCCGGCCACTTCAGCTTATTGCTCTTATTATCGAGAGAAAAAGAGATTCTACAGATTCCACTTTAATTATCATTCTCATCACTCGGTGGGTTTAATAAATTCCGATTTTGCGAGGCTCAATTACCTCGATCTTTCCCAAGAAATTAAAAAGGAAAAGAAAAAGAATAAAAAAAAACCGGTCGTTTTCTTTTATTCGCGCGACTCCAGCAAGATTATTCCGCGCACAAAAATACAATATCGAGAGACACAAGGCGGACGGTTTCGACGAAGGCTCCGGTTAATTAAATCGGAGATCTGGTATCCAATAAGAGAGAAGTTTCGTGTAAAACGAACCCTCTTATCGGATCCTTCACCGAGTTTGATCTCCGGTTAAATTAATTGGAGCTTGGTCGAAACACAGGGCCTTACCGATGATTACGCGATCAGTTCTGATCTATGAAAAGCGAAGCCGGGCCCATCCGGTCGGGTCTGAAGGATTGTCTCGAGGCGAAAGAAGAAGCGAAGAAAAAAGCGAGAGAAAAAGAAAGAAAAAAAAAAAAAAATAGGGGAAAAAACCGGAAAAAAAGAGAGAAAGAGGAAAACATATCTCTACTATGATAAGAGCGGCTTACCTTTTTCTGCTGCTTCTCCCAGGCGGGGTCCAGGAGACCCTCCCTCTCCCATTCTTCCTCCGGTGCCATGTATCCGTCCCCGTAGGCCTCCATGTCGTTCATCCTGCCCGGTCCGTGTGTGCGCCGTTCCACGTTCCTTCAAATGCCAAAAAAGCCTCGGTGTCACACTACGTTACAACGCTCGCCCGGTTACAACAAGAGAGATATTACAGCGGCTGGATAAAGAAACGGGGAAAGAGAGAGAAAGGGAAGAACACGGGAGAAAGAGCCCGCGGACGCTTCTCTCCTCGGAGCGGCCGAGAGAAACGCTCGATCGAAGATCGATATGCGTGTACCACCTCGGCGTACGTGCGTGCGTTCGTTGCGGTGACAGCATTGCGTGCACCGAGGAGGGGAAAGGGGGGGGAGAGAAGGGAGAAGAGAGGGGTACGGGATTAAAAAAGGAGGAAGGAAGAAGGGAAGAACGGCGAAAGTGAACGAGGGGAGCAGCAAGCGACTAAGGGACGCAGGGAGAACGAATATATGTATATACGGAGGGGAAAGTTTCAAGATTTAGACCGAGGAAGCGAGAGAGACCGACAAAGAGAAGTGCAGCGAGACCCGACGACGGAAGGAAGAAAGAAAAAAAAAAAAGGGATAAAAAAAAGAAACGTACCCGCTAAGCCCAGAAAACGTTCGATTTCGTGTCGTTCTTTCCCTCGCGCTGACCCCTCTGCCACGAGTCTGACATATACGATTTGCTCGCCGGCGCACGATACCCCCTCTTCCCCTTCGCCCCCTGCTCCCTTCCCCGCGGCAACAAGCCCCGCAACGTCCACCGTGCGAGGACGTGGGTCCCGTAACGCTTCTCTCTCTTCACCTTCCCCCGTTCGGGGAAGGAGAGGGCGAGACCCCTCCCATTCCCGACACCCTTCTAAATTCTCTCTACTTCGCCCGCCCGCCCCCTCTCCCCCGCTTCCCCTCCCCGCGCGCGATCCTCGATCAAGTGAATGCTCGGCAATGCAAAAATAGCGACTCCGTTTTACGACAGGATTTGTTTTGGTCCAGCGCGGGGAAGGGAGGAGGGAAGGTAGAAACCGTGCGCCGGCGGCGCGACCGCGTACCAAGATATCGCGAGTTCGCGGTTAGGTTAGACAAGCGCGTCGAAGAAGAGCAAAGTCTCCGGCCGACGTTCGACGTACGGGCCGGGCCCGGGGGCCGTTACGTTACTCGGCGAACGACGTCGCGGCGGGGCCGGGGCTTACGGCATTCTCTCGCTGGCTCGGAGAACTAACCTCTGTCCTTCTTCCTCGCACACACGCGCGCGCGCGGCGTACGCACGCACGCACGGCGGATTCGGCAGCTCTGCTCGCGAGGACGCAGGAACGACGAAAATAGCGTTTCGAGACGGACACCGCGGCACCTCATTCACCCACACGCGCGACTAAAATAGGACCGGCGAGATTCCCGAGTCGATCAAGGCGACGCCATTCCCCGAGTGAACTGAGAGGCAGATATGGCGGCTACCGCGGCTGTAGTACTTGACTTCCCCCTCCCCTTGCCCCTGTCCCGAGAGGAGAACGCGCTCCCCCTCATGTGTGACTCGACGCACACCACGCTAAGATCGCGTACGATAGCCGCCGTTGCCGAGTAAACGCTATATCCGCCTTCCAGCGTACGCCCGTACGGTAGTAGATCCGCGGAATCACTCGCGGCGGCGAAGTAGCACTGTGGAACAGCGCCGCGTGCGACGTAGACGTGGTCGCGCGTAAACAAGATGGCGGCGTTGCTCCGAGTACCGTCGATATTGCAGTATGGTAGGTCGAACAAGTGACTGACGACTCCACGTTATAAACAATTGATTAATTTATACATTATTATTGTCGCCGATACATTAAATGTTTGTTACAAAAGATTCACACCAACCTTCGAATCGGAGGCTCTGATGGAAAAGAATTTGGAAGCTAATTCAGATATTAAAAACAGACGTCTGCGAGCCATGTGGCATGTTGAGAGTTGTCACGATGACACAATTTAAATATCAATGAAACTGTGATGTAGAAAAGTTTAGTTTTGTTTTATAATCATCAATGCGGGTGATTTATAAATAATTGTTATACTCTAGACTTTGTTATCTTGTTGAACAACGTTACCACATTGTTACCTACATTTTACTTGATTGTTGAATGCACAATAATTTACAACTGTTTATTTGTACGAATTAAGAGTGAGAACTTGTTATCGTTTATGCTGTGCTCTTAATTCATTAACAATGGAAGATGGTCTAAAAGAATTTCTCAACGATACTTGGAATGATATTGCTGGTTTTGTAAAAGATTCTGTGATCTACATAGATCACGCAGCAACAGAATGCCTACATTGGTACACCAGTGGAAATGTGTATTCTTTCTTTAAGACTGCTGGTGCAAAAGCAGTTTATGAACAGGCCATGTATAACTTTCGTGTATGTAATTCATAAAAGCCTGATATCCACCTCTATATCTTGTAATGACAATATTGCTAATTTATTATATAATTTCTCATAGTATGCCAAGGTGCAAAACTGCAAGAAGACAGTTATTATCTCTACTTCTACTAATCTGGCTTTTTATCAACGTACAGTTAAAATGATACTAGAGAAAAATGAATTTGAAGACTGCACAATTATTACTGCTGCACATTCAAGTGTATTAAATTATGAGGACACAGTGCCACCAGAGGAGAGAATAGATTATGTTAAATTAAAAAAAGATGTAAAAAGCTGGATGAATTCTAATCAACAGTCACAGGTAATATTTCTTATTATTATTATTTTTTTTTTTTTTTAATATATTTGATAGACAAGTCACAGATTTATAATTGAATCATATATTAATATAACTTTATTATTATATGTTGATTCACAGGACTGCTTAGTAACAATATTATTTCGACCAATTTTCATCAGTCTAATTGACAATGGTCTATTTGTGACTCCCCCTTTTAATGATTTATTATCACCTTTGAATAGCGAGTTGATAAAGAATTCCGAGTATGAAGTTGAACATTTTGTAAATTTGTTTGATAGTTTATTTACATATTTAAATTTACGCGAAGACATTTACTCTATGGGAAAGTTTAGTGATTATATCGCTGAAAAATTGGAATTGTTACCAATGGCTGTGGCTCGTAGAAATGTAAGTGTTTTGTGTATGTAAAATTATTTTTTTAATTAATTAAAAAGTAAAAACGTAAATATTAAAAATTACAAACTTTAATACTTTATCTTATGTTAGAATTTAGTTGGTGCAAAGGGAGTATCTATAATCTTTGTTGACAGAACGTTAGATCTGTGTACTTCTACTAGTAACAATACCGAGTCATTGTTAGCCAGGATATTGTGCACTTTACCTCATTTACCTAATCACTGCAACGATGTTGCGATAAACATGAGTCCTCTGTTTTACAACTCACAGGTACTGTAGCTTATATTGTAAATATAAAATAGATTTCATATAAATATAATACAAATAACATAAAAATTTGAGAAAAATTATTTTGATTTAAGAATTTTATCGATATACCAGGATGTTTGGCAAGCAATGATAAAACTTTAATGAATTTATTAATCACGAAAACACAAAAAGAAGCATTAACTTCTGCAAATGAAATGCTCGTCGACATACTTTCAACGAAAGAAAATTTAAAATTGAGAGAAAAATTAAAACCAAAATTAACAACAAGAATTTCTGCGCACAGTTTAAAGAAACTTGTAAATAAATTTAAAGACATCGATGATCTTCGCGTTATATCGGCGTCAAGCAAAAAGCTCCAAGTATGTTATAATAATAAAATATTGCGAATTAATAACAACGAAATCACATATAAAATTAAAAAATGTATGTTTTGCTACAGGTGGTGCTGGGAATTATTCAAGCCCTAACATCAAAAGAGACTTCCCAATTAGAATTATTAATTAGTTTTGAGAAATTAGTTTTACAAAACATAGCCGTGAGTCGTGATTCCACGAGCGTGCTTGGACAAGTAATTGTCTTATTTCTTTTATATTCTCGATATTACCATTTTTTTTTACAAACTTACATTTTCTGTTTCGAATATTTTCAGTTAAGCAATATAATAAAAACTCGCGAAAAACATGGATTAAATACAGACAATATATTAGCATTTTTAGTGCATATTTATGCACTAGCTGGTACTGAAATACAATTTTCTTTTCAACAAGAACAACAACTGGAAGAAGCTATCGCCGACGCTATATTTGAGGATATCACAAAACTAAAGGAGAACACAGCAAAGACGTCAGTATATCAGCAATCTCTATCGCTTCTCGGTTAGTAAAAGATCCACTATATAATAAAAATATAAAAATTTTTATTTAAAATATACAAATAAACTCGAAAAAATACTTTTACTGATAATTTTATATTAATTATATATATTAATTTTGTTCTATATATAAGTAAAATTATGTACGTCGTATCTGCCTCTGATTGTGAGTGTACAATATTGTATAACTGTAACACTGTATGTTTATAAGGTGTTTCAGATGCAGAGACCGCAAAGGAAGCGTCTGCAAGAGTGGCAAAACGTATCGTGAACGTCTTACATGAAATATCACAGCAACGAGCATCTTTACAAAACTACGCGTATGAAATTATATGTACACTTGGGCGCTCGCTTTAAAATTAAATATACCTACCCGTGTTTCATTTTTCATATTTAATTAATGCTTTTAATAATCGTATTTATACGAAATAAGTAGAAATTATAATTAATATATTTTTTGCAGATCGTTGATATCCAAATCTAGTTCTCAGGAAATTGTCCGACGTATCGGTATTCTGCAACAATTATTAACAGACATTCTGCATCCAGGCAGATTTGAACTTTCTGATTTACACCAAAGATCGCCCTCGCTTATTTCTGCTGGATTCAAGTGAGTTTAAATTCATTGTATTTTTATATCACAGTACTTAACTTTAAATAAATTTATAAATATCTAAATAATTAGTTTAAAAGTTTCAAAAAATTTATTAATTTTTTTTTTTTGCTAAAATTAATTTATCTTCGACAGCTTGTTCTCTAAAGGAAGAATAAAACACCACCCGTGTGACAACAATTGGATCATCATTTACGTCATCGGTGGCGTAACGCCAGAAGAAATTAGAGAGACTAAAGAAACCATATCGCTATTTGATTCGAATTGCCAAATAACAATAGCAGGCTCACGACTATTGAATCCAGGAGACATAGTGGACAAGATTCTCCTCTCATCGATTGATTGAAACATTTTAATTATGTATCCCTACAAAATCCATTTTATACCGGAGTCAGAAATTGTATAACGAATTTGTTTAACATTATTTGCAGACTCTATGTGGCATATAAATTTATGAACTTCGGAACTCTTGCTAAGCTGCAACCTATAACTTGTGTCTCCTAATTTATCATGTTTTGCTTGCGGTCGGTTTTTCGGCACGTCCCCCCACTTCGTGTAAACTGTCGCAGTGTGAAATCGAGACGTCTGTGATCGGACGATTTTAAGCAACTCCTTAGAGTAATAATCCATACTAATCAAGCCTTTATCTTTTCTCGCCTGCCAATAATGAGCTAATATATTATCTATGGCTAGCAGAGCGATCCTGTTATTACTAAGTAATTCCTCTTCCAGGGTGTACAAAGTCAGCTGGAGCTGATCGTTGCTGCAACACCTGATCACCGTCAAGTCTTCCAGAGACGCTTGCACGATGCTGGCTATCGTTTCGGTTGTTATCTGCGCACCGGCCAAACGATACGCGTCACGTACGGCAGATGTCATCAGCTCGACTATTTTGCTCACCTGCACGCGTTGCGATTTAGTTAATTTAAATTTATTTCCGTATGTGGCGGTATGGGCTTGTTCCCGTGGCCACCTCCATACAATTTTATTCTAAAAAAAGAAAGAAAAAAAGAAAAAAGAAAATACCTGCACGTGACCGAGCAAGTCAATCAGGATCGCGCAGGCATTGCACCCGTTGATGGCGATTTCTTTGTATCGCGAAGGTAATATGCATCTCGCTATGAACTGGTAAAGTAGAAGAGTCTTCCCAGTGGACGATTCTCCGACGATCTCCACGACGCTCTTGCTGTCGATGTCGGCGGGGAACAGAACGCTGTCGAGGTTAATCGAGCGCGGTCTCTCGCTGAATCTCGACAGCAGCTCGAGCCCGCCTTCGGAATTGAATTCCATACCGATGACTCGCGAATATACGGCTGCTGTCCTTTCCGAGCCACTGCAACGATTCGAATTTGATCAACTCATGCGCGCTTACCCGGCACTACATTATTGTTGTTCCGCGACGGCCATTTTGAATTGACGACGCACGCGACACCATCGACAATATTTTATGTTCGAACAACTTTCAAATTCTCAAATGCTATTTTCCGATATTAAACGTTCTCGTTTATATCAAGTAAATTATTATTACGACATAATACATTACTATCGGATTATTTTTAATAAGCAACGCTGGTAAAAGTGTCTTATTTAAATTATAATTTATTGCACATTATTACGCGCAAGTTCTATCCCGATTATTTATATTATTAGTAGTTTTAACACGTGATTCTTTCACTTTCAGAGACACCTTGCATCGCTTTACGACCTTTTAACGCACGCCGGTAACTGTATTTTTTTATTTATCACGACCGCGGTTTATACAATAAAAAAATCAAGTCACGAAGTTTCGCGGGCGATGACGTTGGCCAATCGCGTTCTCCCGCGCCGGTGGAAAAGTCTGCGCGTGCGCAGGGCCGAGGTGAGTTCGGCACCGGCAGCTGATTTAAGAAGACGGATCGAGTGCCGCGCGATCTCGTCTTCGCGCCCCACCAGCGTTAGCTGCCGGCCACGGTTTTTCTTTACCCGCGCGCTCGGCTCGTTCGTTTCCTCGCGCGCTCGTTTCGCTACCTACGTCTACGTATATAACGCGGGCCACATGCGCGAGCGCGAGCGCGAAGCTCTCCCAGTTCAGGCGAAGTGCGAAGACCGGTACGGTTGACGCCGCGCGCGCTCGCGTTTCCCGCTATCTGTCGCGTATCAGTCAGCGTGAGTTACTCGCCGAGTGAAGGTTGGACGGGAAGAACGACCTGCCCAAGTCCTCGTCAGTCCCACGACACCTGATCAAAGAGCAAAAGTGGTGTACAACCGTTCGGTCCGTGATGAGTGTACGCGGCAAGCAAGTGCAAAATGGTACCTACGAGTTCGATTACATGCGAGTACCCGACACCAGAACACGCTGGCAGATCCTCCGCGACGGCATCTACGATCCGCAGAAAGGGACCTACTGCGGTCATCCGCCGAAAAAATGGGGTGAGTCGCTCTTCATTTTTTTTTTCTTCTCTAAATATAATTTTCTCACGTCCGCGAGCACGCGGATACGCGATCTCCCGAATTGTATCTCGACGTCGTCCCTAGTTTCTCGGTAAATGAAACGGATACGACTATGATTTGATATTGTTATTATTATCTTTTTCGCGATTGCCTGAAAGAAAATCTGGTCGAGTGAAGGAAATTTAAATCCGGACTCGAAACTTGTTGAACCATGAGTGTATCGAGAACGAATGTTGGGAGTAAATATTTCCTGTGTAGGCGAAACGACTTGGTAACACTCGAAATATATATATGTTTTTTTTTTTTTCACGGTTTGAAACTCAATGTGGTATCTATGATAATTAATTTCTTATTATGTAACTATCTCCGCTTGATATTTAATTTGCATTCTGATATCAAGATTTTTTTTTTTTTTTTTTAAGAATTTTAAAGGTTTTTTTTTCTTTTTTTTTGTTTATTTTAGGAAAACTTTAATATTAGGATAAACAGAATGTTCCGTCGATTAACATAGATTTAAATTTATAAACGGTAAGTTAATACATTATTTAACACTAAAATTTCGAAAATTAAGTTTCGCTGAAACATTCTTTAAAAGCAACGAAAAGAAAAGAAGAAAAAAAAGAAAGACTCACTTGTAAGAAAGACAATGATTGTACTTGTTGTTTACTGTCGTCGTTGTGTTAGAAAAGTTGCAGTTTTTTCCATTAAATCTCGTAGTGAATCTCGTAAACTTCAAATTTTAAGATCAATATCTCCGAAGGAACAACAGTAAGTTAATCAAGAAAGTAACGGTACTTCTTTTTAGCGCGACGTCGAGCCGAGTTTGTACGATTACATTTGATTACGTACGATTACGTTTAAATAAAATCAACATTTAGATTTTTATTATTTTTACAATACGAATAAAATATTTTTTATACGAAGAAAAGAATAAAAAAAACGTAGAAATAATTATAAATACAGACACGGAATTTTTCACGATTATAACAGTACTTTTTTATTTTTTTAATATTTTTTTAAATTAAAACTTTCAACGCACATCTTTAATGAGCCTAATATTCTGCTTGATACACAAGAGTAATTTAAGAGCGGACAGATTAAATGCCAATATCGTGAGTAATAAACGGATTACCGTGTCACCGCCTTATCGTTATTTGAGATATTCCAATTACGACTTACCTGTTTACACAAGGAGATTGCAATACTCAAACGCACATAAAAATCTTGCATCAGTCTAATATCCCTGTTTCGATTAAGAATACCTTCACGCTAATGATACGTTAGTTACATAACGTGTTACAGTTTATTTTATTAAATAATTGGCTTTAGCTCCGACCGTGCGTGTCGCTTGATTGTCGCTTGCTTAAATAATTAAACTGCGAATTCGGGCGTTATTGAGATATGAAATTTCGGTGATCGTCGGTGTGGGCTACGCGTGTCGATGTATATGTAAGTACGTCGAGAAAATGACTCTTACGTAGACTTCTTGGCGGCTGCTTAGAAGCAGCCGACCCTGAGCCTCGTGTTTTGGCAGTGTCTGATTCGAGAGAGCACCGGAAATAAGTATCGGTGATGGTAACACATAGCCGAGCAGCGAAGGGGGCATTTGCCGTCCCGACGCACTGCCTTTCATCCAAATCTTAAGACTCGAATCGTGTCAATCGCGATCTGAGCAGAACGCGTGTTTGATACTTGACAAATTGACGATAACAAACCTTGAGAAACGACGTTCCCTTTTTTTTTTTTTTTCTCTACTCGGGGCGGATTTTTTTTGTTCTTTTGTTTGTTTTTTTTTTCTTTATGGTTTCGCGAGATAGAAACTCGATTTTTTTTTTATAGTTTAGTACATTAATATATGAATCGAACACAACTATGTTTTTTAATTTTATTTTGCTGAAATAATATTCTTATTAATAACGTTGTTAATTGATTAATTTGTTTTAGTTTATTTTATTTTATTTTTTGTATGTGATGTCTTTAATTGAAAATGTTTCTTATCAATTTTTATCTTCCGTTGTTTTCTTAATATTTTCTGAGGAAACTCGGTTATATTTCGTGAGAGTTGTTCTTGTCAGAGGTATAACTTACGACATAAAACGATTTGTGAAAGTCTTGTTTGACTCGGTTAGAACTCGTCACGGTCTTTTATAACTTTGCAGGGTCTTCGAAAAGTAACAATTTAAATTTGAATTAAACTCGAAAATAAGTGAGCTTTGAAAGTATTTTTCTACGATTTTAAAAAGAAGAAAGAAAAAGAATATTTCTAAACTGTTACTTATCGAGACAATTGTTACAAAATTTCTAAGTAATAAGTAAGATATTAGGTAGTTAAATTGAGATAATTGATAGTCGCACATCACCGCGGACAATGAATAACGGAACTGACAAAATAATGGAAATGACGTGAAATTGTTATTAATGTGTTCTCGTTAAGGCGACATTTCGAATGCGAAAATGTTATTGCGCGCAAGCCAACTGCTAAAAATAATGTGTCCATAGGCGTCTCGGTGTTTCTAAGTAAATTGCTTTCGAAGATACGCTAATGAGTTAGATCATTCCTCCGGAAAAGGTTCGTAAATATACGAAAAGATTTGATGCCATCTTCAGCAATAAGTTTTCAGCAGAAAAAAAAAGAAAAAAAAAAATAGAAACATCAATCTTGTACCTATTTTTCTTATTTAACAACTGTAAAGTGATCATGAAAAATGATAATTAATACAGCGTGACTTCCGAGTGAATTATAGTCTGGAATTTTTTTTTTTACTCCCGAACGAGTAACGAGTCAATTCGGAATGTCTTCTTTAACAATGTTGCGCAATAGAATACAGTAGAAGTCGATGAAACGCACGCTGTACGCTTCAGGTCAGAGAAACGTTAATTTCAAACGTGTTTTGTATGTAAAGTGATCATCAAAAAGACACATACGAGTTCGCTTTTTACGCACATTTTGATTGTTTATTTGCACTCGTTGGCGGGATATTATGATAAGGATGTTGATTAACGACACGTATGTACGCTTAATTAATTAATTAATGTCACGTCTAGAATTGGGTAAATTTTAACGAAGCCTCCAAGCCTTCCTACGAGCGATTTCACACCGATTAGCATGCCGCGTTATCGATCTTATACTTTTTTTTTTTTTTCTTTTGTTGGAACATACTATTGGTATTCATTATCGTATCGTCTCAATGACGCAACTTGGATGACCACAGTTATGCTTTCGAAATAAGACGAGTTGTGCGGTCTCTAAAAATTTTGCACGTACAACGCTGAGCTTTGAAATTAATTAAAATAATAATTCAGCAATATTAATTTAAAATCATATATTAAATAAATTATTAAATTAGAGTATAATGACAATGAAACTTATGTTTTATTTTTTTTTAAGTATAATATTTATTTTAGGTGGAACGAAATTGCTCTATTTAACACGTAGCTATTTAAAACAAAAAGGAAAACGTTTTATTTTATCAAGATGATACGCTAATTGCTATATGTATATGCAATAATATGATACTTTATTGCTTAACAAATGGTGCAACAGTATGCACAGTCTTGATAATTGCGGAAAGAAAATATCGTTTTTCGATATGATCACGAATATATTTTTTTATTTTTTTTTTTATTTTTTTCGCTAATCAGACGTCACTACGCCAGTCTTTTCCTCTTGTATACGGGAATCAGTCGAGGGCAACGTGTTCATAAGAAATACACGTGGTTTTCCTTTTTTTTCTTTTTTTTTCCAGTTTTTTTGAATACGTAATCGCGGCTGCATTATTTATTACTATGGAATTTTACGGTTGCTCTATTTATATGTGCCTAAAGAATGTGCTTCTCTGCACGCGGGACATTATTTAATCGTTTTCAAACAGTCCGCGAGTCGGCCGAGCCTCGAGCCGTACATTCCGGTATGTTGGACTCGTGGAAAAATCGTTTCCCAAGTTTCTGGTATCTCCGACTCTTTTGCTTTATAAATGTACATATATGTACGCGATATAAATCAGTACGAGGTCGACAGCGCGATGTCCAACAGGTGTTCCGCGACAAAGAAATCTTACACGGCAACATTTGCACCTAAACTTCACTTTATGTTAAAATACGGCGGGAAATAAATTATTAAACATAAAATACGTATTTTTTTAAGGTTTCTTTTTTATATGTAAATATGATAACTGGACTGTAACTTCTTTATTAAATGATAATTCGTACGTAGACCACGAACGGTAGCGATTCGAGATACATCAAATTATTACGTGGCTAATGTATTCGATTTGTAAAGATTAAAAAAAAAAAAAAAAATGCGGACATTGCGCGTATACGACGAATCACTTATTAACAAGTGCGTCATCAAGTTCAAACTTACCGCAGTTTGCGTGCATCGCATTCACGTGGATGTATACATAATTTCGCTTGTTAATTTGATGCCAATTAAACCAATTCTCACGCGGCTTTGGTGTCACTGAATTCCCATGTAACCAAGGACTGAGTATTATTGTCGGTAAAAAAAAGAAAAAAAAAAATAGAAAAATAGAGGAAGATAATTTTTCGGTAAAAGAAACTATTTGTTACATAAAGCTTAGGTCTAGAAACGCGTAAAACATCTCTAACGAAGAGCAATACAAATGTTTTAAGCTCGATTAATTTTCCTTTTTCCTTTTTTTTTTCTATGCTCTTTTAATTTATTATAATGAGAATCTGTGCCGTTTGCACAGCTCGTTTAAAATCCTCGGTATCAAACGACTTTTCAAGGCGTACGAATGTCTGTCGTACAATTTCCTGGTTCTGGCAAGTCATCGTGACCGAAGACACTCTCTGCGATAGATCAACAACCGAGTGATGATAACGCCAGACGATCACGTGTGGCATTATCACGCCGTACTATGTAAATCCCGTCTATGCCGCGCGCCTTTATCTCGCAGCTTCGCGATGTATCGCTCCGAAATATATTTCGCTGATTCCGCATTTCGTGATTTTAGTAATTCCAAACGATCTTGCCGATTCTCCCCGCCGGCCCGCAGGCCGGAATTTCTAAAACCGGGCGGTATATGGAAACGTAATCTACTGCTAGTTTGTTGGTACAGTGACGAGGGTTCATATTTTCTCGTTGCACCTAAAACCGTTTGTTTATCCCCGAAAATCAACCCAACTCCAAATATTTCAACGTGTTAAAAAAAAATTTCATTACGTAGTTCTACACGCTTGTTATCGTTTTTATTATCGAACGACGTTTTGTTGTCGATTAAATTATTTTTTTATTATTATTAAATAAACGAGCACGGTATTAAATTATTATTCTAATTATTAAAGAATATAAGAAATGCGTTATAACGTAATGAAATATCGTTTGACTTCTAGCACGCAGTGCATATTGCCATTCTAATGTATTACGCTGCGCAATTATTGTTCGCGATGCAGATGAAAATGTTATCAGGAACGATTCGAGAAATCTAAGTTATAAGTACTTAGCGTTGACACCTCGTGGGAGATATGATAAGAGGACAGATCGATAAGCGCTTACTTGGGGCTTATTTCAATTTCAGAAATTTAATAACAGATACGTAGGATGCTGTTCAGATACTGATTAAAAGCGTTCTTTTCGAAGATGATTGAAAATAATTTTCATATCTGCGGCCAAAAAAAAAAGCTGGCAAATTTAATTTTTAACTTTAATATTTCCCCCTTTTTTTTTTAAATTAATAATATTGCGGCGTGGCGTGGCAGTTGGCCACTCATTGCGACTTCCATTGCTTCTGAAAAAGGATCTATATTTAGAGCTTACGCTGGCACGGTGCCCTATGCTTTAAATATTTTCTGTTCGATCAACGAAATGATGAAAATTTTCGTGTCTACTTACGTTACGTAAACGGTCGAGGTGGATTGACAAGTCGCGACGCGAAAAACTGCGAGTTTAAATCTATTCAGAATACAGAAAAAAAAAATAGAATCTGTACAAGGAACGACGAACTTATCTGTTAACTGTTTGTGCATAATTTTTCGGCACATTTATTTTTACGATGAATATTTAGATCACGCAACGGCGCTCAAATGCGTCAATGATGAAATTATAAATAACGTGATAAAACTTTGTTCTATGCCCTCTATTTTTTCTCTCTCTCTTTCTCCACTTTACGAAATTCTTCAAGACACCGAGTTAAGAATTTAATTGATAAATAAAAAAAAGAAGAAAAAGTTTTTATTCCCTGCTTTACACTCGTCTCCGTTTAAATTTATCGAAAGCTCACGGAATTTCCTGAGCTTTAAGAGGATACTTTTATGTTTAGAGATTCACTTTATTAACTCAAAAATTTATCTTCCTCGCGTATATATATTCTATGTATTTCCATGTAACCGGATGTAGCTCGTAAGTAGGTGTATTTTTAATATACGAAATACAAGGAAACTTGTACGCAGTCGATAATAATCTTTTTCCCACAATTTTTATTTTTCTTTTTTTTTTTATTTTGTCTTCAGGCATGACTCTTATCTTCTACGCTTGCTTCTACGCCGGACTGACGTTACTTTTCAGCATTTGCATGAAAGGCATGCTCGCCACGTTGAGCATCGACAAGCCTAAATGGACCTTAAGCAGCAGCCTCATAGGCACTAATCCAGGTAAGACTTTGAAGACTACTCACTTAATGTTTGTATGCGAAATACGCACATATAAATAGATAAATTTAATTTGGCTTAATAAATAAGCGAAATAACGCTGTAATCGTTCTGTAAAAACTCGGCGAATAATTACGCATTATATATATACGTATAATTAATTTACTTTAATCCCTCATGGTTTATCGATTCAATAACTAGGCTTGGGATTCCGACCTATTTCGGATAACCCCGACGAAAGATCGCTCATCTGGTACAACGCCTCAAATGCCACCGAAATCAAGAAATGGACTCAACGCTTAGACACATTTTTAGCACGTGAGTAACAAAGCACCGTTCGATTAATTTTCGTAAATAATTAACTTCCACGGAAAGATGAAATAAAACTATGTGTTTGATATTTTTTTTCCGACGTTGCTGAATCTAGATGCGTTGACAGAATCTTCGAGCGCTTCGCGATCTTTAATAAATTATTATATTATTAATTTGTAAGATAGGTAATATTTTATCGTGATTTATTTTACTTGGATAGAATATGTCGATTCGTCGCTCTTGCCGCAAGGAGGTAGAAACCAACAAATCTGCAATTATACCATGCCAGCAAAGAATGGTAACGTATGTGCCGTTGATGTAAACAATTGGGGACCGTGTTCTCCAAGCTCGCAATATGGTTTCAACAACTCTGCACCCTGTATTTTTATTAAACTTAATAGGGTAAGGTATCAAAATGAGTATATTAAAATATTGCGTATATATACATGTACATATACGTTTTGATTGCTACGATATTAAATACATAACTCGTTTAATACAGATAGTTAGTTTCTTACCGTTTTCACGATGTAAACTGTTGTGTGATCTTTTGTTTCTAAATTTTTTTTAAATACTTTTTAGATATATGGATGGGTTCCTGAGTACTATAACGATACTCAGAATTTGCCGAAGGATATGCCAGAGAGCCTAGTCGATTACATAAAGACAGTCGACGCTTCATGGGTTAGTTAGTCGGTCAGTCAATTATATTAGTCGATAAACTAAATCCGGATTGAACGAAGATTGGAAAGAGAAATCTACTGTGCAACTTTTTTTAATCAAATAATAGTTTAAAATAACATAGAATTTTATTTGTAAAATGTTTTTGTTTGTCTTTTTTTTTAGCGCGTACGCACGTTCGGTAATAAGTCTTTAAAGAAGTGTCGCTGAAAAATATAACACGTTCTTTTTTATATATGCTGTTTGAAATTTGACAAATATAATGAATTATAAAAAGTTCTAATATACAGTTCACATTTTTCTTACATTTACAGATGAATACCGTATGGGTATCTTGCAAAGGAGAGAATCCTCATGACACTGAAAGTATCGGTGAATTAAATTACTATCCCGAAGGACACGGCTTCCCAGGGTTCTATTATCCGTATACAAATATTGCCGGATATTTAAGTCCAGTCGTTGCCGTCCATTTTCTTCGTCCAGCAAGTAAGTTGATAATAAATAAAAAAGTTGCTAATAAATAAAACAAAAAGGGAAAAAAAAAAGAAAAAAGAAGAGAGAGAACGTTTATCGTTAAAATAAGAATGTAAAATACCTTCAAGTTTCTGTAACTTTCAATATTCAAACGAGTGGTAATTATATTATAGAACAAGTCAGCTACGCCAAAGAATTGCAACCATAATTATTATTGCTTTTGCGACATTAAAATATCTTTGAAAGCATCAAATTATGGTTAAAACATTTATGTTACAAACTTCGATATTTAACATAACATATCGCACATATCGTGTGTAAATATACAATTTTTTTCTTATTAAAACTATCATCGTTGATCGCTTCATGTGACTGGTAAGCAAACGCACGACACTCCAGATGAAACCGGTAAAAGCCGGTGTGTTGCAGCATCGGCAGGTATCGCTCGTGGAAAGATGTCATCGGCCTGCATGCTCACTATAAAGCTGAACTCGCAGTTTAATCTCATCTTATTTTAATATTTTTTTTTGTAAACTTAAAACTTATTCTATTTTTTTTTTTCCAGGTATCTGCAACACTCTTAAAAATTCTAACAATATTTTAGATAATTGAAATCACATCTCAGAAGTGCTTTACTTAATTTCAAGCGTTAAAGTTATAACTTTTATTTTTAGGAAATCAAATTATCAACGTGGAGTGCCGGGCATGGGCGAAGAATATTCAGTACAGCTCGTTTAGATCCGAGAAAAAGGGCGCGGTGCACTTTGAACTTATGGTTGATGAATAATCGTACGTTACAATCGTCGAGGTCATTATTGTCTTCGACGCACTTCCGATTATAATTTTATTATTCGAACGACGAACTGTACACGAAAGGAAAAACCTGAACAGATTAGAGGCAATGTGCGACAGGATATTCAATGACGGACGATTGCTTACGCCTAGGAAATTGAGTAGGTTAATAAACGTGGCGTCTTTTTTTTTTCGTTTTTTTTTTTTTTAATATTATACATATGTAATTAACTAATCGGCGTTCTTGCTTATCGAGCCACTAGTTCGAACTCTTAATCTTAACAGAGTTTTCTGTTGTTTTGACGAAAAGTTTGTCTCTTGAGTTACAGATACGTACGTAAGAGATATTAATAATGAGAGATATATAGAGTGTGGTTGGTTTTTGTTTGACAAAAACGACTCGTAGTTTTTATGCATAACTTTCATAAACTTATTCACTAAACAAAGAAGCGATTTTTATAATACTTATGTTACTTGGTGAAACTCATAAGCATGCTACGATTACAAAAAGATATATATATATATATATATTTCTATATATAAAGATAAAATGTTTTTTTTTATCTATTTTTTAATTTTTATCTAAAAGATTTTATTCACTCCTAAATGTTAGAACGTGTATAAAATGGAATTTTAATAATGTCAAGTAGCGAAGGCAACGAAAAGCTTATCATCTTATATAGTGTAGTAAGCATAAAAAATTCAAGAACCAAACAGAAAAATAAGGAGAAAAAAAAGGATCTAAAAATTAATGACATATCCAATGATTTGTGCGTGTATGTATCGGCGGTATGTATCGGCGCGCGTTCGTGAATGTACGTGTGTGTAATCTTTCTTTTTTGTTTTTTTTTTTTTAAACTAAAATTAATTATTTATCAAAGTGCAAATTAAACATTTAATTCTGTTTAAATTCTACGTACCTCTTATTGTTTCTGTTATCTTAAATTACTTGTACTACGTATCAGTCTTAGAATTAAACAAAATATAAGTATGCTCAAATAATAAATCAATATTAATTATTGGTGAGAATAATTTGCTTGCAAGGCATCTTGGTACTTATTAAAGTATATAGGTATAGCACTAAATGATCCAAAATAAAATATAAATTGCGCGTTCTACACTAATTATTTGTTAAATAAATGACAGTGGTGGAAAAATAATTAGACGTATAAGTACAAACGTCTTTTTGAATAAGATTCTAGCATTGTGTAATCCTTAATTTATTTGTTGTGATTATATGATGGTGTTATAATTTATTATCCCACTCCTTGGTTCCTAGTTTATTCTGTATGCTGGATTATATAAGTAAAATTGTACACGAGCATGTAATAGTTTTGTCGGGCATACATTTTTTTCGGATATTTGCGATATTAAATACATTGGTCTAAATTCTAAATGCGATGTTCTATTAGGTACACATACATTATTCCATGTCAGCGACACTTGAATTTCTTTAATGACAAACACCGTTTTCACATAAATAAGATTTTGTTGTTACATCAATACAATATTTGCTTGACAATGTAAGACATTGTAAGAGATTGTTGTTTTCGATATTATTTTCTTTTTGTTTTGCCAAGTTTTTTTTTAACACTAATATTAATATTTAATTCTAATATGTAGCATATAGAGGGACGTAGTGCATTTTTATTTTAGTTGTCAGGAGATTTGAGAAAGGCAGAGTACCGCAAGCAAACGGTTAAAGATCAGGAATATGAAAATAGTGAGAAACAATAATCCGCATTTTATCACAAAAGATGTATGTATATTAGAAAGAGTTAAACATTTGATTCTAATCGTTTACTGTTACTTTTCAGCATGTAATAAACATAACTTTTATAATTTAAAGAACATTACGTTTGGATTAATATAGATAATTTCGTTTATTATTATTATTAAACCATGTATTTAAATATAATTTCAGAAAGAAAACTTAAATTTATTTCGGCTGCCACTTCATAAAAATATTTGTGCGTACACGATTTAATATCAAATAAATCACAATTACACGATTAAAAAAAAACAAATATTCTTCTACAAACTAATGTCGTTATATCAAGTGATATATGTATCTTTTCTAATTTATCTTGCCACTAATTCTGAATCATTAGGTTGGCTTGATTTACTTTCTGTGAATTACAAGCCATTACATTATTGTTTATTTCTATCTTAGACATTTTGAACACTATCTTTCTCTTCTTTTCCTTAAAAGGAAAGAAAGTTTTCTTATTTCTAAAATGATTTTTACAATATATGTATGTGATCAATATTTCAAAATTGAAACATTGTTTAAAAAGATATAAATAAAAAAATAGGACATATGAATATGTTTCTTTGTTTTGGTTTATACTTTTAATATTACATCTATTCTGAAAAATGTTTTTTCTTTATTATATGCAATATTGTCATAATAGCGGCAATCAACGTGAAAAATGTTTTTAATCTGTATAGCATTTTATCAAATGTTTTTTTTATATTTACAGATATAAACAAGATGTTAAACATTATCATGTTTAATAATATCTGCATTTCCGCTTTAAATTTCTGTCGTTTTTATTTATAAAAAGTATTTGTACGTGTCTATAGTACGATTCTTAATTGCTACTTGAAAAAATTACTAACGCGTTCCAATAAAGGTAAAAAATATAATATTACCTGAGAACGTATTAATTTTTAGCATCGTTTGAATATTAAAAATATATCTTCAAAAATTACACGCCTGATAACAAAAAAAAAATCTATCCATCTATTATACATTGTATAGGTATGTATATGAGTATACTAAATAATTTCAAATGACATTTCTTTTTATATGCTATTACGTCGGTTGGTCTTTTTATATAAATTGCACTTATGAGCAAAGAAAGGCACGTGTAAACATTTATAATTCTTTAAAATTTCGTTACTCTACATTTTTATTTTCAATTTTTAAATGCATAAAAGCGAGCTAAATTTGCGCTTACGAGCAAAAAGAAGGCACGTTTAAACGATTATAATTTCTTGAGATTCATTCGTTCACTTCTTCCATTTGTAATTATATAAAAAAGAGATTATTCTCGCTGAATATCTTAATGCATTCAGCACATACATATGCAATCTCTAAAAAATTCACTTTTAGTGTATGATTCATATAAAAGTTTAGAATTTTTATTGTCTATTGTAAAAACAGTTTCTGTCTTGTACTTCATTAATGTTAACCGGAAAGCTAACGGCACGTTATGGTTTTCACAGCGGCATTTATTCGTGTTACTTGGAAGATAAATATTTAACTAATAGCTATCTTGAATGTCTCAAAGTCATTCGTTTTATTTTAAGAGACTTGCATACGAGGCCGAAGGCTGCTTTTAGAATTCGTTAATCTATCATCAATTCAAAATGTACTGCTCCAATTTTATCAGTACGACTGTGTTTGATATTTTTTGCCCACGCTTTGCACTCGACGTTTATCAGAATTCCAGCTGAAAATAAAAATAATAAATGTTATAATGTAGCTTATATATCTTTCTATTAATTTATTATATATTATTGTGCTTTTAATGTCATTATTATAATTAAAAATTACTTTGTACGCATTATTGTACATGTTTTATACTTACTTCGTGGTCTGACAAAATGTACTGCAACCAGTGGGCTTAAATATCCTTCAGAGTTTTCATAAGGATAAAAATACCCCGGAAAACCGCGTCGTGGTAAATAATTAATTGGTCCAATATTTTCCTGATCGGCAGGATTTTCACCTTCGCAAGATACCCAGATTGTGTTCAGTTGTAAGGAGCTATTTCCTTTCAGACTAGCGATATGTTCCTTGAGATCGAGTGGCATCTTTCTTGGTAAATTTTCAGTGTCGTTGTAAAATTCTGGTCTCCAGCCATAAATCTAACAGACATATTCATGTTCAATATGCAATTATTGATAGTATTAAAAAAAAATATACTATATAATAAATTGCTAAGTAATATTTCGTCATTACTTTTACATTACGTACTTTGTTTAACTTAAGAAAAATACAAGGAGCGGACTTGTGATAATTATATCTGTTTTCTTTAGTACAAGGATGCCAATTTTTCACGTCAACGTCACAAACTTTTCCGGGCGGCGGCGGCTGATTATAATCGCATTTGTTAATATTAGCGCCAAGACCAAGAACAGACCCGGGTGTTATATAATCTGAAATTAATATTACAATATAGTATTACGGATATTAATGGTGATTAAAGATGTGAGATTTTTTTAAAGCTGATCGATGAAATACCTTTTAAAAAAGTTTGTAGTGAATCAACCCAGTGTTTGAAGTTTTCACTGTCGGTGCCTCTGTACCAGATCAAAGTGCTCTCTACGTTCTCCGTCGGTGGCATCGGCCTGAATCCCAATCCTGCAAAGATATATATTTTAAATATAATTATTTGATATTTAACCTATTAAAAACCCGCAACCACAATCGTGTTCGAGTTACGTCATCGGCAAGTACAGAACACGGCTGTAGGGGGAAGGGGTGGGGACTCAGCGCGCCGACCAATCACAGCGCTCCATCGATCGCCTGATTGCGAGCTCGCAGCGGGCCTACGTGGCTCACACCGCTGCGGGCAAAAGGACACGTCGGCCGCATGGAGAGCGTGCTTTCGAGACGGAAATCTGGGTGTTCTCTCACGACTCGTCATCGTGTACCTCACCCTGGTGCTCTATGAACCGCAGCGCCTTGCACGGGACACCCTCGTTGCCCTCGTTGACCGACACTCGGCCGGACAAACGAAGGTGATAACTGTACTTTTAATCGGGCGACGATACGCAAGCATCGAAGCTGGAATGTTCGCGAGCATCGAAGCAGGAATGTTCGCGATCAAAATCTTTTTAATTGAGGACCGGAATCTCTAATGGTCAGTTCGATTGCGGAGCCTCGGGCGTGAGGACGTGTCGGTAATCGCTCCGCAATTACGCGTATTTTCGGTCACGGGAAGGACAGTCTCGTGTACAAACAAGTGTCGACGTCGTCGACTAGGAAACGGGCGATCGTTTCTTGTACTCCTTGTCGTTCCACTCGTCGTTTTGTGCTCGGTTTCGTGCGTCGAAAAAGTGCTACGGAACGACAAGGTTACGTCGCGGATGCGGCGCGCGGAGCGTCCGACCTGATGTTAGCCGCGTTTCCCGCGACCAGTATTACCGACCCGCTTTAATCGCCATCTCCTTCAACGGCGTCCAATGAGGTCCGGCGATTCGCCATTGTTCGACCGTGGAATCTGGCACCTCGCCCGTCTTCTCCGTCGCGGCTCGGACTCTCAACGCGTTTCGAGCAAGTGGATGTTAGAGGAACTTGAAGATAAAGTGCGCGGGGAAACAATTCACATCGCGGCCCGTCTCGTTACGCCGCACGGGAATTAAAAGACTCGGACTTGGCTTTACGTCGCAGCCTATTTTTTGTGTCGCGTTCAACGGGAGTGTCGTGGACCATCTCGCGAGTTTCCAGTGAGCGGAAGGACGACTGACACGTCCCATCTGAGAGGAGGACCAGGCCCGGGGGGCATCCTGCATCGGCGGAGCAACTTTTAAGTAAGTATCAATTTTTAAAATTAAATTAAATTAAATTAAATTAAAAAAAAAAAAAAAAAACTTACTTTTTTTTGTTAAACTTATGAATTAACTAACATGTCTATAATAATGTTTTCCTCTTTTTGTTACAGTCACCGGCAGAATACTTCAACTCCGCTGAAGCTCATGCAGATCGGTGAGTTGCATGCATTTTTTTATTTTTTCGTAGCTTGAACCGATAGCACGTTGTCGACTATAATTTACTCAATTGCCCACGGTTTGTTCTATTATAATAAAAAAATAACTTACCTGGATTTGTTCCAATAATGGATCTCTCGAGTTGCCACCTGGGTATCCTCGGGTCGAGCGTTTGAAAGAATCCCCAAAAACAAATGGTAACGAGAGTTCCCAGAACGCCGTAGAATATCAGATAAAAGAGTCCAATTTTACCTATAAAAATATAATAAAATAATTAGATCAAAATAACAATTGTGTTTTATTGAATTTTATTGAAAAGATAGAATGTTGAAAAGTCACTTGAATAAACGAAAGATTCTCTGCCTTCTAATCATTCTCAATCTTACTGAAAACTTTCTGATCATTCTTAATCCGTCCTCCGTCTAAATACAATAATTAAGATAAAATAATAAATCAGGTTTTAAGAGCCAGTTCTTCTTTTTAGTATTTATGCTTGCGAATATTTTTCTGACCACCATAAGTACTGAGATAATTTTATTGACAACGTGCTTGAGCGAAGAGCTTACAGTCGCTTTTAGAGAAAGCTGATTCACATACATGGACGGTTCTTCCTATAATATAGGTTGATTGTATTAACCGTGGATTCAATTCGTAGAGAAAGATTAATGTGCTTGGTCAAACGGTACAATTTAATTACACGTTAATGTAGTTCTCAACACTGTTGGGTGGGCATAGTTCATCAATTAACACGAATGAAAATAAAACATGTACAGCACATGTAAAGAAAACTTGCGTCCAATATTAAATGTAATACATTATTTCTTTAATTTAATTATACATTTTTCTCTTCTCAACATTATTGGGTGGGCATACTTCAATTAACATGAATAAAAATGAAATATGTACAGCACACGTAAAGAAAACTTGCGTTCAATATTAAATGTAATACAGTATTTCTTTAATTTAATTATACATTTCTCTCTTCTCAACATTATTGGGTGGGCATACTTCATCAATTAACATGAATAAAAATGAAATATGTACAGCACACGTAAAGAAAACTTGCGTCCACTATTAAATGTAATACATTATTTCTTTAATTTAATTATATATTTCTCTCTTCTCAATACTGTTGGGTGGGCATAGTTCATCAAATAAAAGACTGTTATAGTATGAATAGTTATACAGATCATTACTGTCGGTCATTATGATTGTCAAGTTACGACAATCATGTAACCACGACTCTGTTTTCTCTTGTTACGGCTAATTTGCAGAGTTTACAGAAACACGATAGGCAAAATCTTATTCAGTAATTTAGTTTGCATTACCATAATGTAATCCGAGCCTTATAACAACGAACTATATATAATAATTCAAATCACATAACTCTAAAGTGAAAAAGGAAGTAAAGAAAAAAAAAATAAAGATAACATTAATATTATGTCATAATTTATTTCACGTTTAAATTATTTTTTTATTAACTACTAAAGAACTTATTTCTTTTATGCAAACAAAAATGAGGAGCAATTTTACTTGAAACTTTTTCTTTGCTTTTGTATTTAAAAAAAAAAAAAAAAAAAAAGAGAGAGAGAAGAGTAGAACGAGTTGTTTAATACAGAAAACAAAAAATAGTTTCAGCGTCTTGAAACAAAAGCAACGATCGCTAAAGTCACTATTTAGTTACGCAATCGCGTCAAACAAAAAGTAAAAGAAATAAAAGATGCGAATCGACTTTTTTAAAGACAAATGGCAAAAAGTGCGTCCGACTTCGTGAGTTCGTTCTCTCGTTTTGATCAATTGCGGGTGTAAATTCCACGATTTGGACGGTCTCAGGTGATTGCAACTAAATGAAAGACAACGGCACGGCCGCGTGGGTGTACCCTTCGGAATGGCCCTAAGTTACGTAATGCTGTAATGCCGTCGTTTAACGCCAATTGACCTCGTTGTACACGTTTGCGCTAAAGGAAGTTTAACAATTGCTATTCAACCGGGCAAACCGTTGTATGCACCGCGAATCAAACACGCTCCGTGCTTCCGTCTTTTTCTAACTTCGCCACCACTTACCTTGCTCGCTTATCTCGCTTAGCAATGTTCCGTACATCGATACGGAGCCGCGTTAAAATTTCATTGAGAATTGAGGTACAGAATTCTCCGCGCAAAGTATTTTAATTAACCAATCTCCAGAAGTTAAAACGGTCTTTTACTACAATTTTCTTTTTTTTTTTCTTCTTTTCTAAATATTACAAATAATTTACTTTAAAGTAGAAAACGCTGAATAAAAGAATCTGAAAATGAGAACGAAATAGAGGAAAAATATTCTATCCTTTTTGCATATTTTATTTTTTTTTCTTTTTGTTAGTAAATTTATTTCGAAGACGGATTAATTTATTTATTCATTCGAAGTTGTTCAATTTCGTCGAGTGCTCGGGTTCGGCAAACACGTTCAAGGGTCGCCGTCGTCGCGGTACATCGCGTTAAATTAAGAAGGGTTGGCGGAAAGGGTAGTTTTGCGTGGCGCGGGGGTGTGCGATAATCATTAGGTCACCATAGCGACAGTCGTAAACACACCCCGAGATGTACAAAACGGGGAAGGGGGGGAGGGGAAAAAAACGATAACGTTCGGTGGTGATCGACATCGGCGCCGGCGAGCTAATTAATTGAACCTCTCAACGTAGTCTTTCTCTCCTTTGTACATACACACGACGTCACTAATGCCCTCCCCCGGTATCTTTCCTACAGACGTATCTTCTCCGAAAGAACGCGTCACCCTTAAACGTGTCGCGCGTCTGTGACATTTAAACTCTCTCTCTCTCCCTCTCTCTCTCTCTCTTTCGGTTCGAGATAACAACGACAGCCGTTATTCCGCGATAACGTTTGCTCTAGTGACGTCATTGTAGAATATTAATAAGCACGTACGTTTTGCGCGCGTAGAAATCCCCGACAATTGTAATTTCGTCCTAATTTATTTTCAACGTGAATTTCGACGATCGCGAAAGGAGATATCGACGATTACGCGGCAGGGCACCATCGTATATCTTTGGTCATTGACACCATCACGTGCTAAAAACAAACGTGCAGTAACGGATGCTAAAATACAGGCATTAATCGTTGTACATGCCGTGGTAATAAATGCAAGAACGACGGTGCACGTTAATAAACGGCACGATTGATGAATTTTTTTTAGTTTCTATATTGTTTTAACTTGCGGATAGCAATAGACGAATGTACGCAGATGTCAAGGTTTTTCTTTTTTTTTTTTTTCTACTTTTCTTCGGTGTTATGAATAAACTTGAGATAAGTAATAATATCGGTTTAAGCCGGCTTAAGCCGGTTCGAATAATTAAAAGGTAGTTACGCGTAGCGTAAAGGAAATTGTACAATGCAAGACGTGTAGAACGTTAATTTACTTTTAAAAATAGTCGAGTCCACTTATGTGTTTAACAAAGATATATGTATTTTTAAATTAAAAGCGTGAAGATATCTAAAGAAAAAAAAAAATCTACTAGTCCAAGGTCTTAGCTTTGAAAAGAACATTATTATTTAATTTTCTTTATCGGAATTTTATATAAGTTTCTAATACAATTCTTGTAAGAATTACAATTTAATTCGCTGTACGTTTTAATTCGCTTATATAACAAATAAATTCCATTGATTGCGTATAATTAATTTTACATCATCCGGTCGTTATATTATATTCTTAGATTTCAGATAATCTTTCAAAGAGTTTTTTTTTTTTTTCTGTATTTTTGCTTGAGTTAGAAGACTTTACTTACGTCAGAGGCTCTGAATATTTAAATATTTGTATATGTATATAATTATAATCAGGTTCTTTAAAATTGCAATTTCTTTTTGCCTAATAACATTCAAACATTAATACTCGGCAATGATATTTCTACTTAAATTATTAGAATAATGGACACTTTCATTTATTCAATTATTACCGTAACTTGTGCGTATGACTCAACGCGGCAAGTTAAAATGTTCTGCATTCTTCAGAAAAGAGTCATCAAAATATGCTACGATGCATTTCTATAATATTTATATAAATATAAAATCCATAGTCTGCTTGTACAGTGTCGCGACAAGAAGTGTTAAATTGCACGGTGCAAAATAAAATAGTACAAAAATAAAAAAGAAAAAAACAGGTATCAATTTTGCTCAAGTCCAAGTTGCTGAAACATTTCATAAAGAAAACGAGCGGCTTCTGACACGCCCTACACGTGGTATTCTCTTTGGCGTCGTCATGCTGTACAACATAATATAATTAAAAAAAAAAAAAGAATGCGTACTTCAATACAATACCGCGACGTAGAAACTTTCAGTTTTCGACCCAACCCATTGATCACGTGAGGTTTAACAAAAAAAAAAAAAAAAAAAAAGTAGCGACCCAAACGGAAAGAGATCAGATCGGCACCGACACTTTTCCGTCGGCGAAGTTAACGAAGTCGGCTGAGTAATTCCGCCGGTCCGAGCGACGGATTAATTTTTAGTACAAAACCGCGGAGTCTTTCGGTTCGCGTTTCTTGAATCTCTCGACGCGACGGATAGGACTCTCCCCCTGGCGAGAGCGAGAGCGAAAGAACAAGCGTCGAGATCAGGGAGCTGAGTGCGTGGCGGCCGAAGACGCGATGTCCTAGGTGTGTCCACCTGGAGAAAAAGCGGAACCGTGCCAAGGTATCGATCTAGGAGCATCACCTCGCGTTTCAGCGATATATTTATCGATACTTTCTCTCTCGCTCTCACGCGCGCGGGGGGGAGAAGAAGAGGGGAAAGGAACAGGCGGGGTACCGCAGGCGACGATGTCCCTCGGCAGGTTACCACATAATTTTCTCTCGCGCAGCGTGGACGAAGTCTTATAAACTGGCAACGCCGCGCTTACCCCAGCTACTGGCGGTCCTGCCCATAAACGCGCCGGTCTCTCGGTTGTACAGAAAGTTCTTCATCGACTGGCTGGTCGACATGCTCGGCGGCTTTTCGTACGGGTTCATCAGCTCCATCGCGGTAACCATCTTCGGGTCTTTGGCTACCATCGCGGCTCCTCACCCCCCCTTTTCCACCACTAAGGTTCCCGTCACCTGTTTCCGTTCGGCTGATTCACAAAACGCGCGCGCGTCCCGCGCGGATTGTTGCCCGCGAACGACACACGCGATGTATCCCGATTTCGAAAGTGATAAAACCCTCGGCTCCTCTCGCTGGCTCTCGCACTCGAATCGGCCTGCCGCTTCCCCGTACGCGACTTTCTTTTTTTTTTTTTTTCTCTCTCTCCTCTTTCCTTCCGCCGCCGGGACTGAAACTTGCGATCGCTCGGCGATTATCCGACTTTGCAGGTTACTCCGTACTCGCAGGCGTCGACCAACAGTTGTTTCTTCGGCGCCACCAGGTTGACTAAACGCGCCCAACCGAGCGCGCGGCGACCTTCCTCCTCCTCCACCACCTCCTCTTTCATTTTCCTCTCTCGCTCTCTCTTGTCTTTCCCTCTCTGCGCCGTGCCCCTCCTTGACCGCAGGTTCGGACCCAGTTCCCTGTCGGGCCTAGGTATTGCCGTAGAACCGTAGACACCCGCGTCAACAGCACGCTCTGCCAGGAAAACATAGCGGGAACCTCGTGAGCGAACACTTGTCTCGCTCGAAGTTACATATGTATTTTCCAAGCCGCGCGTAGCTCGTTCTAAATGAGTTAGAAATTAATTTAAAAAACAATGACTGAAACAGGAATAAAAAAAATCCTTAACAGCCTGTTTTTTTTTTTTTTTTTTTTTTAAAATCTTGTTTAAAATCGTCAAACTTTTACGCTTGGAAACCGCCAGTTCGTAGCTTTTGGGCGATTTTTTTTTATTACTTTTTGATTATACAATGCTTAGCGTTAATCAACGTAATCGGTGATAAAAGGTAATCGGTGTTACAGCCGCGTATTGAAAGCAACAAAATTGCCCGTTTCCCAAGCGCACACCCCGTGGCGGATGCATCGTAACGTAACGCACTGTTCCTTTGTGACGTGGCAGGTCACAGCCGCAGGTGCCTGCATGTTTTATCAATGATAGTACGTTGACATTGTGTACAAGTAATGCGCGCATATCGTAATCGGTAACGTAACTTCTCCGTCGTTAGAACCTTTGCTTTCGACGTGCGTTACCAAAAGTAAACATCAGCATTTTTGGACGCGGGATACGAACGGTAGACTCGACGATTTCCCAAGTAAACGTTACGCGAATAAATAAAAAAAAAAAAAAGAGAGAGAGAGAGAGAGAGAGAGAGAAAAAGAAGCACGATTTTGCAGAAGCTGACGAAACGTTTTCTAGCGAAATCTCGCTCTCGGCTTCGCCGAGATTTCGCGCGCGAGAAGAAAAAATTGCGAGTACGAATACGATTTCCTCGAGTAAAATCGCCGGGCAAATTGGGGGCTAAGGTCAGCCCACGTGTGTGTGACCTTAGCAGCCGCGCCGGCACGCGTGTGCGGGCTGTTCGATTAGTGTGTGGTCCACTCCACTCCCTTTATCACACCGGGACCGAGCTAGGCGCGTGTAATGTGAGTCACATACGGAGACCGATCTGAATTGACCACATCCTGCCCATTTCGTCATGTGACATTAATGTCATTGCCGTCCTGACGGAGAATTTCGACGCGAATTAGACGGAAGAATCAGCGCTTCTCGGATCTCTTAAGTATTCCGATTATCGCGCGAGAGCATTAAAAAAAAAAAAAAAAAAGAAAGAAATAGGAGAGGAGGTAACGGATAATGAGACATTAAGAAAGTCGTTTCCAATTTATTTATTATTCCCTATTACTGCCAACCAATTATTTATTATAATTAGACCACGGATGTTCGTTCGGATGTTAACGGAATAGCCGCTATTCGATCACGTGTGTAAGGTATAAGTATCTTCGCAAAGAGAATTAAATTGAGTATACGGAGGGGTAAAGAAAGGCGACGGTTTCTACAGCATAGCGGCCGTTGTTAAAAGCTGAAGCTCGCTGCGTCGAGTAAAACCCGCGATCTAATTACAATTTCCTCTAAAGCTTTAGTTTCACCAAACTTTAGGCACGCGATACGCATAGGAATTAATAGATTACAATAATTACTATAATTACTGTAGTAACATCCTTCTCGCGTAGTCCGAAAAATGTCATGCAATAGACAACTTTAAGACGTCATAAATAATATTGTTCGAAAAAATCGCAGAATTATTCAATCGAGATTTTAAACACTTAAAAAAATAAATAAATAAATAAATAAAGAAAGAAAAGAGAAGAAAAATCTTAAAGATGTCTACAAATGAACGTCTTACAGACACCTTTCTAGATGCTTGCATTATTTGAATAATTGTTTAAGAAATTTATATTTCAAGATACACGATTGATTTAATCCTGATTAGACAAACAGGCGCTTAACGACTATAGTGAAGATATTAATCAAGAACTTATAATTAGGTCGAAGGAATAATGAAGAACCGATATTAAATCCCCTAAAATATATAGACGGACCTGTGCACGTGTGGGATCGATGGATCTGTGAATCTGTAGATCCATGGATCTATTTATCTCATTCGATCTACGGATGCGGCTGCACATTTCGTAGAAGCGAGGGACTATGGCGATGCTAAACATGATCGGTGAATCTATGGATTAACAGATTTACGGATTTTAAGATCTATATTTTTATATAACCGATACTTATCTACTGTAATACATATTACTCGCACAGTATAATTAACTAATGAAAACTACGTAAAATACTCGTACATAAAATTTGATACATCGGTCTTCTTCAGGGTCGAAGTTCCGTTAGGAGATACTCAGATCGATAATCCAACATTAGTTTCTCAATTATGCTTTTGATCGTTCGAGATCGGGAAAGATTACCTGTCCGAACGTAACGAAAGCAAACGTTTAAATTTCAGCAGATGTACTGCTCTAGTTTCCTTTCCTTCAGCCACAGAACTTAACGAACTCGTACAGGATACAGGATCGCGTGAATAAATATTAAATATTATAATGTACAATATATAAATAATATTAATATAATAATATGGATTTTGCATATCGCGCTTGCGGCTTTCAATTTCGATCAAATGAAATTTGTTATAGATCCACGCAATACAATGCGATTTACGTTGATCGCGCCTATTTGCGAATAATATCGACAGTTCGGTTTAAGATCAATAATGCCTTTGACTTAAGTACATTCAGAAATCAATCATTCAGATTGAAATTAAACACGTATGGAGGACTACCACGATCAGTATTACTATTAATGCATCAACAATTTTAATGCTTTAGCTATCGATATATTATATATCATTAATATAACATATTTATATTATAGTATACGATCAATGTACATTTTTTCGTACTATCACTATTAAAAACGTAGTAATTACTGATCGCGAGTGCTCTTCGAAAGTTGTTCTTTAAGTATAGACTTTTAAATTTCATTTCCCAGTAATTTTTTTAAAGCGATTTTTCGCGGAGTCTTATTCGGTAAGTACTAAACGCGCATGAGAGTTCCTTTTATTACAATGTGTTTTTATCAACGCCGACCTGATAATGTTACAATGCCTTTTCTATATGCTTGGTAACTAAAAAAGATTTCCTCAAATTCGCAAATTAAATATTAATTCGCAAAATTAATAGATCCCTGGACTTACAGATTATTGCATTTGCAAATTTTCATTATTGTAATGGTAGTCTTTTTTTTTTTTTTTTTTTTTTTCCTTTTCTTTTTAAATTTGAATTCTTAGGTCCACGTACAGATCTTTAAATCTGTAAAAAATTTTTGTTGATTCTTGCTGTTGATTTATAGATTCCTGAGTGTATAGATTTTTGCCCTCATATATCCTCAGATAAGAAGATTTTTGGGCCCGTAGAGTCTTAGATGTACAGATCGTTGATATCACATAAATCTTTGAATTCATAAATTCTTTAAGTTCATATATCATGATCTGCATTTCTATATTTCATGCATCTTATTATTTTATTTTTCATCTTTGTATCTCTGTATCCTCGCGCACGCACACAAACTCGGATATATAAAATCTTAAACTTCGTCACGTCGCAAAAATTTCCAATTTAAACGCACATAGTCTTGATCACAAATTCCGAGATTTCATAATTAGTTAAGGTTCAATAAATTTGCAAACTTTAATTTAGTCTATAGATTTAAAATATTTTAGAAGTTGAACAATTTTTTTTTATTTAATTTAAAGTCTTATATCTAGATTTATTTCATAACTTCTCTCTATAAATTCTCTTACTCAAGTTATAGACCTTTGGACTCGTAAGCTCAATAAATTAATAATAAATAATATATGAAGAATATAAATGAATCCATACGCATAAGGTTTATTAATTAGAGTCATTGCCACAATTAATTTTCTTCGTTTTCCATCGTGTGCTATTTGCAAATTAAATTTCTTTTTACAAATTAAAAAGAAAAAAAAAAACTTGCGAGTCCAAAATCCGTAAATCCGAGCATTTATGAGCTCAAAAATCAATTGATTCAACAATCTGCTGATCCGAGTGTCTCTGCATGCAAGAATCCATAGATTCCAATTTTTTTCTATCGCGTGAAAAATGCATTATATAGAATCATAGATCATCATACACATCAACATATTATTGAGTGGCAATAACTATCGATCACCTCTTTAATATCCATATCTTTCCTTATATTCTTTCGTCATACTCTATAGCACATTTCAATATAATAACACTTAATTTTAACTCTCAATTAAAAATATTTAGAACAAAGGAATACAAGTAACAATTGCCAACGTACAAGATAAGTGTAACTGTATGAATAAATATACCAATACGAACGTTAATAATTATGTCGTACAAAATATAATAATTACGCGAAATAAAACTCCAATTTACATTGTAATGTGACTTGCACCACGTTATACATGCAATATGTTAAGATAATTTTAGCGATGCGTTGCTTAAAAAGTAAAAGAAAAAAAAGGGGGGGGGCCTGACTTAAACGTCAGTACGTTCTGAAGCTCGATGAGATATTTTAAACACAAAATTCGTTTAGCAAATTTTCACCGTTATTATAAAGACGTCAACTATATCTCATCAATACTAAGAGTTTTGGAAAAATTTCATACTTAAGTCTTATACGCAACTTGTAATTTTATTCAACATTTCGATACATACCGATGACAGTTTCGCAGCTAAATTTTCTTTTAAAATTTCTATTAATATCATTCAAAGTCTCAAATAACGTTACGAGCAACTTTTGCGTTATTGTTAGCGATTAGTCCAACTGAGCCTGACGCGTACTTGTATCCCTTTGTGCCCTGCTGTCTTTTATTAAAATTCACCGAGTACCACTTCTCCTTACCAATGCCCAAAAATTTCAACATACCGACATGCCAAGATGTATCATAACGCGACGGGCAAAAATACACTAATGTAATAACATCTACATACATGGCTGAACTAAGATCATCGATCATCCGCGGTGCCGTGACAACTTATCGGCCAGAGCTTGTCTTTATGAAAAGAAACGTGTGTGACGAAAAGCTCAAGAGATCTAACTGGAACGGTCGGTGGGTCTTAACTAAGGGAGAATCTCTCTCTCTTTCTCTCTCTCTCTCTTTCTTTCTCTCTCTCTTTCTCTCTTTCTCTCTCTCTTTCGCGCGCGCGAATTAAGTTTTGCAAACGATCGACTAGCCGTCGATGGTCGAGATCACTCTCCGTAACACAACCCTGGCAGAAATAAGAGAAGATACCGCCCGGCTTTTGTGCGGGATTGTTCGTTTCACCTTTCTTCTTTCCCATTTGGTTTTGTGCATCTCGATTGTATTTGATTGCTCCGTTTGAACTCATTTTCCCGTTTGCTTTGCTTTTTTCTTTCATTCATTCTCTTTTTCTTTATTTCTCTTTTCGTCTTTTCCTTCTTCTTAGTTTCCCTTTATTTTTTTTCTTTTTTTTTTTTAATTATTTTCTTCACTTGGTGATTGATATGACAGATGGGTAACGCTGTTACAATCGTTGTAAGTGCGACGAAGATAATGAGTTGATGAAAAATGATGATAGTGAGAAGAGAAGTAAGGCTAATCCGGAGCGGTATCGTCGGGCAGAGAGAAAACCGGATGGTACAGGGTGTGATCGCGGTCGGCCAACGAGGCAGGTTGAAAAAGAAATGTCTTCTTTCTGTTCTATACTCTTGCGGCTTCCTACTTGGACGCGGTTAGTAGCGGTGATGATCTGGCGATTGACCGAAACGGTCAGGCTTAGTCCACCATCAGTTCGAAGTGCACCGAGCCACGTCTCTCAAATCTGTCGTGAATAATGTTGTGGGCCCATGCCTTACACTCAATATTGATGAGCACGCCGTCTGTAACAAATAAATGTTAATTATAACATTTATTTTACTTTCATTTGTAGATTATTATATTATAATGATTAATCGGATTGATTTGAGAGATTTGAGAAGGCTGATTTTAGATCGACGTGTTAAAACAAAACGGCTTCGTTGAGCTTCTACTTTTAGCGAAATTTAAGTATCTGTTTTTCAAACATTTATTCTAATTTTTGGGCTCTTAAATGACTTAATGATAAAATATCAAAGACGGATTAATGTAAACGTACACTTGGGCTTTTCGAAGAACACAGCTACGAGAGGACTCAAATATCCTTGAGTGTTTTTGAATGGGAAATAGTAGCCAGGAAAACCACGACGTGGTATATACTGAATTGCGCCCATGTTCTCCACATCGGCAGGATTTTCACCAGAACAAGACACCCAGACGGTGTCCAGTCTATTACTTTTCTCTTCATCCCTGATATGCTGTTTAAGATCCGCTGGCATTAACTCTGGCAAATTTTTGGTATCGTTATAAAATTGTGGTTCCCATCCAAAAATCTGAAATTAATTTCACGTATAACTTTTTAAACTGCCAAAGGCTAATTTCATATAGATAATTAAGTTCAAAGTAAACGATATGATAAACCCATGTAAATCCGCATGTTTCTCTGTACCGAGGCTGAAAACGCTCGATCGAGAGTAACAGAAATATAACAGGAGTTTAGAATAAGCAAAGAAGTGTTTGAAATCAAAGCCCGCCACCGACTCCATCCTTGAGCGACAATGAGAAGCTCCAGTTGCATATCACTCATTGATAAGATCCCTGTTTTGCTGTTTCTATTACCATCGAATAATATTCAATTCAAGTGGCGGGCCATGATTTGAAAAAATCGCAAAGAAAAAATGACAAAGCATGCGTTTTATATTAGTCCCCCACCCTTTAAAAAAAAAAGAAAAAAAAACAAGAAGAGATTTTAACATATAAAAAGTACAAACCTTATTCAGTTTTAAGAAGATGCAAGGTCTGGATTTGCTGAAGCCATATTTTTTGTGCTTCGTACATTCTCCCCAATTAGTCATATCTACATCGCAGACTTTGCCTGGTGGTGGTGCTGGTCTATTATAATCGCAATTAACTCTCTCGTAGGTGTTTGTACCAGTTGGCGGCCTTTCATATTCTACGTCGTACAAAAATTACATTAAAAAAGAAAGAAAAGAAAGAAATTGCATATTAATTCCGTGACGTCTAATAAATATGTCCCTCCGACGTGAACAATATTTCTTTGAGGCGTATCAATTAATTTTATTCTAGCGTCGGTTTTCGCGTTGAAAGTTGCGCAAATATCTCTCTTACCTTCCAAAAATCTATCCAACTCCCTGGTCCAATGTAAGTAATTACCCTCGTCGCTAGCCTTGTACCAAATCAAAGTACTTTCGACGTTGCTTTCGGGCGGCATAGGCCTAAAACCGAGACCTGGATTGCTACCGATCAGCGAGTTATCCAGCTGCCACTTCGGCGCGTTCGGATCCAACGTCTGATAGAACACAGCGAGCATTGCGCCGAAGAAGCCGGACAGGACGGCATAGAAAATTACGTAGAACAGCAAAATTTTAGCTGAAAACATATTTTCATATATAGAGGCTAAATTTCATCATTAAACTCTATAATACAAGAAATAAAATCATTGCATAACTCTGTTTTCATTGGGACATTTCTAAGTTTGTAAATCAATTTTTATTTCTTTTCTTTTTTGTTTGCACTGTTGATTAGTTAATTAATTTCTGTTATCGATTTCTAATTAAAAATCAACATGTTACCATTAAGCTACCGGCCGCTCGCATTGTCAAAGCATTTTATCACATAGAAAACCTATCTCAAGGCTAATTCTATAAAATCGATCGTAACTGCTCGAAACACGAAAGCTGTTTTATTACGTAATGGAAAGTCAAACTTAGCTATGGTTCTCTCGAAACACGCGATCTATTATAAGATCGATTTATTGGTGAAGTCTTCCCTCGCTAGTTCGTCAATTATCGCTACTTGCGTCAAAATAATTTACCTCTTTAATTAAACAAAACAGAATCTCGAATTAATATAAAAATAAAATTAAAAAGAAAAAGTCACGTACTCAATGCAAATACTTTTTAATCTTAAAACTCTTCGAAAGTGCAGCTGTATTATTAATTCGTAAAAAAAAAAAAAAAAAAAAAATGGAAACTCATTAACGTACAAATATTTCATCAATAACTATCGCTGAAAAGTAATAAATTTATTGAATACGCCCTTTGATTCAAGATTAATATATTAATGTAACGAAGTATTATTTTACAAGCACAATCTCGATTGTCGCTATCGTTTGCCAGTCGAAGGCTGTGGCATCAAGACGATTATGATCCGGCGTCTAATTGGCCTGAATTGGTATTGAGTAAGTCATGCCATGCGTTTATTATACAAATCGTTGACGAACATTTATTACGCGCGCGAAACGATACCGTTCATTTCTTCCAAGAATTGGTTTTTTTTTTTCTTTCTTCTTTTTCAATTAAATATTAATTGTTACAAGCGATCTTATTTAAGAGATAAAAGGATCGAGCTATCAAAAATAGAAACATTAAAGAAGATTCTTAATACGCATTTTATACGCGAGCTTTTTATTTTATGGAATCATTATCTTTTCCTGAACGATAACACGATTGCATCTGCTTAAACGTATAACGTCTGCGTCCGGTCATAATCGCATCATTGGACTTCTAATGCGTCTGCTGTAATTAAATGTCACAGATAATTACAAATCAATTACAAACGTATGCTCGCAAGCGTTCGCGATAGTCCATCTTTCTCGATTGCATTTATCTAAAAGTAACTGATATAATTAAAAAATAATAAATAAATTTCCACAATCAAATCTATTATAATTAAGAATTTTTTTTTTTTCTTATTTTTTTATTGATAAAATAAATTGAATATCGGTGCAAAATTTTGCAGAAGAAGACACGCCTTATTATTCGCTGCTCATTGCACTACTGTCGCATTTTATTAGAGAGGATAAATAACATTTCTGTTAAACGCAGATAATGCCTGGGCTCGTATCAACTAAGTCGCCGCGATAACGTACATTTCCATGGCTTTTCTCGAGATATCGATCGTGGCACGGTAACGAAACTACGAAATGCAAGCGACGTCGCGCCGACGATCTCTTCCGTCGAATAAGCCATTAATACCGCGCCGCGAAAAATGTATATATACCCGCAGCCGCTAATTAATTTAACTAATGCGTATCGTACCGTAGGCCTCATTACTTCGCGCAAGGCACTTATTCGCGAGCGGCGAAAAGATTAACAGGATCGAACTTTGAAATGTAGGACATTCGGCTGGAAAAATCGGCTGCGTTAGTAGCGCGCAGACGCTAACACTATCCAGTATAGAAATCAGACCATACCATTTCTGCGAGATGGTAACGGAGACGGCTCGTATTGATTTTGGCGGAAGTCGATCGACCTCACGGAAGAGCGAAGGGGTATAGATAAAAAAAAAAAAGAAAAATAGGGAAACAAGCCGACAAAGCGAGTTAGAAAAGATAAAAAAAATTATGGGAGAAGGAAGAAAGTAACGTTACATAGAAGGACGTAACGCGATAAAATTATATGTAACAAATTATTGAAGTACTTGTACTTTTAAGTAAGAAATTAATAGACATTGCGATTGAAAGGGGCTCGAGGGGCGTAGAAGATGTATAATTAAAGGGCCGCTAAGTATATTTTCAACATCGCGGTGAAATACCGGCGCGAGTCTATTTAAAAAGCTACTTTATTCAACTTATGACATCTCTCGCTCGTGTATTTTCTCCTGCCGCTATCTCAAAATGGTATGAATGTAAAAATAGAACGACGGAAGTCTCGAGGTCGCACCCCCTCCCGATAATATGGGATGTAGGAAACCACAAACTTTGATTCCGTTGAATATTGTGGAAAAAAAAAAAGAAAAAAAAACTTTGAGGTACTAAATAACAAAAGCGATAAATCGTACGAGAAAGAGAGTTTTCATACATAAATTTATGTGCATTGTAATGCATAAATAAGTATAATACAATTACCCTTCTGAAGTTTAAAAGAAAAAAAAGAGCCAAATAAAAATTCCTTTTTAATGATAGAAAAAATTTTAATAATCTTATTAAACAGAAGTGCATTATAAATTTAAATTGTTCATAAATTAAACTTCATCGATGGGCTTGAATAATAAATTACTTTAGATTTATAAAAGCGCCCAGAGTTTATAATAATTTAATTATATTAAAGCCTCGTTTTTAACAAAATCAGAAATAATTTTGTTTCACTCGAAAAATAACGATCGTGCATAAAGTCAATTAAAAATCGAAGTATTAATGTTTACGTAAAACTGTCAATGAAAAGTTGTTAAAATTAATCTTATCAAAACCGGGCATATGAGTGACTACAAATGTAGATTAAACAGCATTCATGTTGAACTGCACTGTGGCTGTTTCTTTTTTTCTTTCTTTCTTTTTTTCTATTACAGAAATAGACATTTGACGCAAGACATTTTTAATTTTAACTCATCTTCCTTAAAAACAAATAAAAATATTTTAAACGACATCAACGCTATTGTAAAATTACTTGATTAATTTATTAACACCGCGATAAATATTTGTTTCAATAGGAATCAAAATGCAAATGCATGTCGCAGTGAAAAGAGAATATTGAAATTTTTCATAATCAGCATTCCGTCTTCGCCTTACGTTTGTTTCTTCGGTTAGCTTTAGTTTTGTTACGTAAGAATATACAACATCATCCAATACTTAAGAAATCAACCATATAAATTTAATCTCGTACATTTGAATTAATTAAAAAAGAAAAGTTTAATCCGTGTCCTAATATCTCCCGAGGTTCAATTCTTCTAAAAGCTTTTAGTTTTTTTTTAATACCAAGTTCTACATAATTTATAATCAATAATTTAACACAAATCATATTCGTATAATCGTTATTCAATTGACGCAATTAAACAATTATATCGGCCTTCCTTTTCTTTGTCTTGGAAGCGACGTTTCCTTTATTTTTGCACTTTTTATGATTCAATACATGCTTTATCAGTAAGTAGTAAAGTGCACATGTATGCGAAACCTTATGCCGCGTATAACACTTCCGATGGAGGAAACTGTGTCTTACGTAACTAGCTCACCGACGGATAAATTTTTACCTCGGTAAATAGTCGTTTTGTGCAAGACCACGGCGTTGTAACTAATGTCATTAAAAGTTGTTAATTAACAGGCAGGTTTTTTTCTTCTTTTTCTTGTTTTTTTTTCTTTTTTTTCTTCTTTTTTTTCTTCTTCTTTTACAAACTCGCACGTACGTTAGATAAATTATATAACAGCGTAACTCGAAAAAGTAGAAATTTGCACATTCATAAAATAAATAATTCTTTCTTAAACAATGAAGTCATTAATGTTTTCGTATAAAAAAAAAGAAGTTTGAAACTCTGTGAAAAATAAAAATTATTTCTTTAATTGAATTAAATGTGATTTGCAAGTATAAATCACGTTGATTAATAATGATCTTTACTTCTTAAAAATATAACGTTACTCCGAATATTTTCCGGGCTCATTAAATTGTTCGTTCCAAAAACTTTAGTTAAATCTTTTTTGCATTGTTGCGAAATAAATTTATTGCCCGCAATAAAAATTGCAAGCAATTTGGATCGTGAAAAATTTCAATTAAAATTATAGATAACGCTGAAAGCCAAGAAATTCAAAGTGTCTCGTCGTTCGGTATATTATTATTTCCGAAGGTAGTAACAGACTAATAATAATGAACTTGAACAATATTGCGAAAAATATGCTGTCTTGCTAAATGTCACAATGGCAAGTACTATCTTTCATGTATTATTACGTAATAAGGTTTCGTCATATACATATAACCTTCGACCACCCGTATCTTTTGAACCTTCATATCAAAGCTAAAATCAAGAAGTGTAAATGTTAATTTTTTTTTTAAATGAAAATAGAACGGAAAATTGCCGTGAGACTTAATTAATTTAATTTAAATCAAAGACATCTAATTATCGATCTGATAAGTATTCTTCGAATACAAATTCATATATTTCTCTAATTTTTGATGTTACTCGAAATGATTTATTAAATTTTTCTTTTTTTTTTTTCTTTTTTCTTCTTCTTTTTTTGCAGAATTACGTGACTCGTTATTACTTACTTACTTACTTACTTCTTATTTTTATATAACGATCTGTTTATTACAACGAAGATCAATTTCGTTGACAAAGTTATATAAGTATTGAACCATTGATGTACCGATTTATTAACCAATTCTATCCCCTTATATTCTTCCTCTTGACGAGATATATCTGCGAATGACTTTCGCCACGATCGTATCATTGTAACGCTAAATAACGGAAAATCAGAAACGTTGGATTTAATTAACGGAATATTTTTATATCGCGTTAATCAGCTGCACGTCCCGATTGATAAATTGAGCGACTATTTTTAATAATCTACAGTCTTGAAAACATCTTTAAAGATATATATGTTACCTCGGATCAATCATCTAATTTTACGCGCTTGGTCACTAATCTTAATATAGGTCAAACAAAAGGCAATAAAAAGTAGTCGGATCAAACTAAAAGAAAAAAAAAAAAAAAAAAAAAAAAGAGAGAGAAAGAGAGAAGATAATCTCCGGAGAGTTATGCAGGAGCTTTAATTATCACGCAAAGTTATTAGCGTGAAGGCATAATTCATTTAACAATTTCGCAAATGTCCGGCATAATTATCGGGCAGGTTTCAACACCCGCGATTGAACATCGTTTCGCGTACGTTTTTTTTTTTTTTTTGTGAAATGCATTCGCATCCATGTTTCCACAGATTCTAAAAATGCACCCGACAGCCTCGCGGAGCGCACGAGAAGTAATTTTAATAATTTCGTTTGTGTATACGTGGCATATATAATTGGGTCACAACGCTAACTGCCCGGAGATGCCTGTTTGAGTTTCTCGCTTAACTTGTTGTTTGTCACGCAAAGTGATACGAGTAAAATGATACGATATAAATATAAATATGAAAATTTTGAGGCACGCTCGACGCTTCTTTCGTACACCGAGACGGTAGAAATTTAATTAACGTCTATGCTGGCGGATCGATCGGCTCCCGTTAATATTTAATACACCGAAAAATATTCACCGAAGAGTCCGAGCGGCTCGGGACGGCGCGATTACGACGGCCGTGTGCGAAAAATCAAAACGTCCCACGATAAAGCATTAGCTTCCGAGTAACGTACTTGCCGTACCTACGTCTAACGTGTGCGTCAAATTTAACGGGGTTACACTATAGGCGGGTTTGAAACGAAAGAGAGCAAGGCACCGTAATTAGGACGCCTGGAAACTTAGATCAATCCTAGTCAGCAATTTACCTCCCGGGAAAATAATCTTGCGCGCCGAGGGGGCGGGTCAAAAACGCAAGGACTCAACGGGAGAAGCTGATATTACAATGCTCGCGAAAAGGAGAAAAAAAAAAGAAAAAAAAGAACGAAAGAAAGAAAGAGAGTCGCGGGAAGAAGAAACGGGGCGCGTTAAAAAGGTAGCGAGACTTACCCCAACTGGCACCAGTGCGCCCCAGGAACTGTCCCGTCTCGGAGTTCCAGAGGAAGACGCGGAAGCCTTCCCATTTGCCGAGCTTCGGCGGTGGCAGGTAAAACTGCTCGACCTTCTTGCCCTCCATTTCGCTGCTGCAACGACTCCCGACGGGGTGAGAAGGACCGTGCCCGAACGGAAGAGAGGGTGGCTAACTCGGGGGCGGCCGAAGTGGATGAGATCGTGGAAATGCGCTGCCACCCGCGTGCCGTGCCTTCTCGAGGGCTGAGAGAACGTCCTTCCTACGGCGTGAACGTCGGCCGCGATCGAACAGCTCCGCGGGCGAGGGCGCAAAGGAAGGAACGGTCGATTCGTGCCCCCGTCTGGAGGAGCCGCTGCTGTCGGGCGCTCTCGTCCGGCGAAGGGTTGAATATTGAGCGATCGAGGCTGGCCCGATCCCCGCGAGAGAGGGTCTTCGGTACCTATCCTTCCACCACCTCGCCAGCCGTCTCACCCCCTCGCTCCTCCGCGGCGCACCCTCTACGGCGTCAACGCGCCGGCGTGACCACGCAGACGCGTCAATACGCGACTTCCTTAGCACTCCACCCCGCGCCCCGCTGCGACCTCCTCGCGATCATCCTCGTTACCCGTTACACCTCTTTTCCCCCCCTTTCTAACCCCCTCGCCCCGCCGCCCCTTACGACGAATTCGCGGGAGATAGGTGGCTCCACCGGCAATGGCGGACTTCGCAACCCTCTGTGGATTTCGGATCTCTCTCTCCGTCCCCCCCCCCTCTTCTACCCGCCCCGACGCCGCCATCCCTTTCGTTTTAGGTGGCTTTCGATCGACCCCCGTCCCGCGCGAAAGCGCGACCGCTCGCCTCGCGCTACAGACGAAGCTTATATGCGACGCGATGCGCAGCCGACTCGCCTCGCGTATGCGTACTAAGTCTTTTACAGAGAGACAGAAAGAGAGAGAGCGCGAGAGAGAAAAGTGGTGGAGGTGATATCGAGAACGAACACGTCTGAAGTTAGAGGGGAGGAAGGCAGATAGTGGATCACGTGGAGTGTCCAACTGCCGTGACAGCTCGGGAAGGAGTTAACGGCACGGTCTTTTTCGCGAATCTATAATTTACCGAACAGCATAAAAAAAACAAAAGAAAAAAAAACGTACGCTTAACGCGGCTGCTGGAGCTGCTAAACCTTTAATAGAACACTCACCTTATTATTTATAATTAATAAGTATTTTTTCTTTCTTTTTCTTCGCGCGCACTTCACGCTGTAAATTTTGCGCGCGATATCGCTATTGTTTTTTAATTTAATTTTGTCTGAATCGCGATCTATCTCGGCACGTGTACTATTAATTGTGTTTGAATAATATCTTCGTACAGCTTGAAATATTATCAGCCGATGTACGAAGCGAACTTAACGATCGATTGTATAATAATATTATATCATTACTTTTCATTTAGAGTAAATGATGTAATAAATTGTAAATTTAATTAACAGGGTTTATTATCCGTCTGTCGACGCGACAATTTTATTGATATCAATGCTCTCACGTGACTATTAAGGCCTTCTGATAATCAATTTTCATTTTCAAACTTAACATAAATTAATAATAATATATTAGCGTTAATTATGACAATTAATTGCCGCGGAGTAACCGGTAATTAATGTACTATGGTCTATTGAAAAATGATTAATTATTTAGACGTGCTATAATTTAATTGTTAAATTAAATTTTTGTAAACGATACTACTTATATTCCTTTGAAAATACCGATGGCTTTTAAAATGCAAAAAAAAAAAAATTTATAATCAAAGAAAGAGTAAAAAGAAAAGAAAAAAAAAATTGAATTTTATGCAACTGTTTAAACGAGTAGGATGCTGATTGAGATTACAGTGGCCTGGCAACAACAGCATTATCTAAATACAAGTTTATCAAGAAAGGCAGATTCCGCATGCAACGCTGCGCTTGCAACTTTTTTCTTTTTTTTTACGAGTGACTAAACCGGCGCTAACAGTAGCATTACAATACTCCTTGATACTTGTCTTAATTTCTTTTTAAAGAAAACTTAACGTTGCACGGATAACAGTAATGTTCTCCTTTGAAATTTATTAAATCGTGCTCGTACTTTTGTAGAATAAAAAATTTTATAGTCAAACAAAATTAACTAAGAAAAAAAATAGAAAAAAAAAATTATTAGTCGATATATAAAGTACATTTAAGTATTTCCAATAATATAATTACGTTTACAGGAATATAATTACATTTAAGTATTCGCGAAAGATTAAATACGTGCTAATGATAAGCTGGTACGCACTTAAAAGTAAGGCTTTCCTTATTTCTTTAGAAGAGTACGCTCTTAAAATTCTAGACCTTTTTTTTTTTCCTTTTATTTATAATTTTATTATTTTTACTATACATCTTGTACTCCCTTTACATTTTTTTTGTGTGACAAACGTAATCTAATCTAGAGTATCTCGTGAGTTTCCCTTTTGATTAATCTTTTCTATAAATTTTTTTCCTTCCTTTTCTTCTTCTTCTTTTTTTTTTTCCTTTTTTTTCCTCTGTTTAATTTACTCATATTCACAACTTATGAACAGTATTATGCATTATTCACAGTCGTTATACAAATTTTCGTTCGACACATTTTGTTGATATATATTTAACAACGGACGTAATCAACTTGTCTTAACACTCGAGAAGTCAAAGCAATCATTTTGACTCTGATCAAATTTTTAACTAGTAACCTTGATATCATTTGATGGAGTCTTGTACTCTTTTCCCTTCATTTTTCTCACCGTTGTGCTCTTAAATTTCGCACTTCTAGAAAAACCTCAATGCCGAAACGATACAAATTAATTAAAGTACGACTTAAAAAAAATTATATCAAAAAAACGTAATAGCAACGATATAAGTTATCTAAACCGATATGAAAGTACGTTTGCCGGCTAGTTTCGGGTTTGTAATTGTCCAAAGTAAAGTACCGAGCTGCGGGGAGATCAAACCCATTCTATCAATTGTACACACACGACCAGCCACCTTATTAACATCCTTGTAATTTTTAACAGTAACAGGAACTGCAACATTTAATGCCCAATCGTCAACCCTTTTAATATTCGGAGCTGGTTTCAGTAACAAACTAGAGCCAACATTTGTTTTTTTTTTTTTCTTTTTCCTTTTTCTTTTTTTTCTTCTTTTTCAGGAACAATATTTCGGTCATTGATTTTTTTTCATAGAAATTTACATCCAATACGAAAGAAGTGCTTGGATACGAAAACTACGGAGAACAAGTTGTTTAATGTATAATGTTTAAGAGAATCTTACACTTCTTAAATTTATAACGAATGCAGAATAAAGAGTTGATTTTTCCTTTCAGTACATATTTCATATGAAACTATACATTATTATTTGTCTTTTCATCGTTTGGCGGTGAATATTTTGCTAAGACTTTGTTAAAAGAATTTTCTTTTACATTTACATGTCAGATATTGTAATCTCGTCGCATCGTTCGCAAACCGAATTTGTCAAAAACTTTTAATATCTAATATCGAATAATTTCTATACGTATAACGCCTTGATTCTTAAACAATTTTCATTTTTTTTCCAAGCTACACACTCTTTCAATAAAACCATGTTTTTATTTCTCGTCGGCTTTGGGAGTGCAGTGCTCGAGTGACTAAAGAGCAAGTAATCGCAACGATACATTTAATTCAATTAAATAATAAGAAAGATAACGCATTACGAATCAATTAATATTGAAAAATCTATTGCAGTTTTATTTTCATCATACAGCCTCACCGGACATTTAATTACGGATTTTAATATTTAATTATGTTTCCTGATTTGCCCGTTATGTATAAAAATTTACAGTAATACAAATGCAAAGTGACAGCGATATTATTCCCACTACATTGCTTGTACGATTAGGAAAGACAATTTTCGTTGGCAACTTCAAATAATCAAAATCGTGATTTTTATTACATGAAATTTATTTGACTTAATAGTACTTTTCAATATTTATAATAACCGATATTATTTGATCTCAACGAATAACATCTCACCGTAATAACTATATTTGACAATTATTTAAAGAAAAAAAAAGAATTAAATAAAGAATTTTTACGTCTCTCAGAGAATGTCCGATTTGGCTTATCAACGCTACATAATAGCATTTCAGTCGTTTCCGTAATTTCCTTACAAATAGCACAATTTCTTTCTTCGCTTTTTTTTTTATTTTCCGAACTTTTTAGCTTTTCTTTATCTAGTTAATATATTTTCAAACTATCTTGTTCAATGCTATCTATCGTCTTTCATTTTTATGTTCTTCTTTTCTAATCGAAAAATTACTTTTGCGTATTACGACCGTTCCGTACAAGAAAATATATTATTCTGTGAGTGAGAGAATTTTCGTCTTCAAGATTCAATCGTAAAAGTACGTCCATGTACAAGGGATTCAAGCTGTTCTCGCATTCGCCGATGAAAAATCCAAATAATCATTTCGTATGCGCTAGCAAACTTGCCAGCGACCCTTCCACTCCATTTATATTCAGCTTTACCCTGCGTTGTTACTCTCTAAAAGTCTATTGCATCAACAATGTTAGAGCTGCGGTTAACTAATCCATTATGTTTTTTTTTTTTCTTTGATAAAACAAAATCTATGTTTGTACAATAGCTGTAACGATATATAAATGTATTTACAAACTTGTGTCGCAGATAACGTTATAGGCAGTGTTTAAAAAGAAAGAAAGAAAAAAAAGAAAAAAAAAAGAACAGCAAATTTGACAAAAATTTTTGGGCTGTGAAATATATTATACTTTTACAATTCGCTAAGTTTATTTCGAAATAAATCCACGCCGATAAAAATACGCTTATAGACAACGCGTTATTATTCTACTTTTAAATAATAATTCCATAACGTAGAGGACGTGGATGGCATAAAGGATTTAGTTAACCCCGCTTAACACATTAATCGCTGCAACCAGCCGCGTAAAAAAGCTTAACGTTGATTACGCTCAAATACATGGGCAATCGATAAAAGTCGTATAAAATCGTTTCAAATGCACGTGCAATCGCATGACTACTCGTGTATAAATAATATGAGAATCGCCGTCTAACTACAAGTATAAGATAAGAAACAAGTTATGAGCAGCAAATACGTATGTATAATTACGAAATCTATATTATATATAAAATACATATAATACATATTTCATAATTTTACATGAACACACATCACACGCACGCTCGCATACATACACCCGCGCACGTACGCTCGCATATAAATATATATGCAAGCAAAACGAACACACATAGGAGTGCAACGGCAGCTAGATGATCGAACACTTTTGGTATGTTGTTTCTTCATTAACTTTTCTACTTTTTCTTTTATCATTTTCTTTTCCTAACTGTTTTCTTGTTTTATTTCCTCTTCTTTTTTTTTTCTGCCTTTTGCATTCAATCTTTTTCGTGCGTACATTCACACACGAACGCTCACACATCGTACACACACGTACTGTATTATTTCATATATATTACACGCTTTTTTTTTCTTTTTTATATATCATTTCCGTTTATCGCGTATGTAAGAATTGAGAAAAATATATATACATAAAAACGTCGTGACGCAACGGCGATAGTAGAAGTAATAATTATACTTTAATAGCAATAGTAATAGTATAGACATTGTAGATAGAAGTTAAAGTATCGATTGCTAAATATAGTCAAATCCCGTATAATTTTCGCTTATTTTTTTTTTTTTTAGTTGGGTATAATATATCATTTTTTTTTTGTTTTTTTTTTTTTTTTTTTTTGGCGTTGTTTTAATAATTACTCGTCATTAGAGATTTTAAAGTATGGGGGGAAAAATTAGGAGCACTGCCGAGGTGGGAATCATAGCGATAAGTAATCAATAAGTGTCGCTGAAGAGAGAGATAAACTAAAAAATCTCTCGAAACGTGTCCTACGGTAAAAGAAACACAGACAAGATCTTGTGTTACGTATAACGCGATTTTTCAGTTATTTCTCGCTTTGCTTTTGCTCTTCTTTTTTTTGTACAATACTACTACATTATATTTTACATTTAGTTAGATCACTTTTCCATCACTATCATACATAAGAACTTGCAAAAGGTATATTCCAGATTTTCCGGACCGTAAACCACGGAGTGTCCTCGAGTAGAAAAATTTCGTCGCTGTCATATTTTTCGTCAACGTAGTTAACGTCGACGTTACCGTTATCGTCATTGTCATTGTCTACATCAATACTCGCGTTAGAATTGTCATCGTCGTCCCGATTGTAGAACGAGACGTTTAGAAAAATTACCGTAAAGTGAAAGCAATGGTGATTATTATTTTGCAGCGTCTTGTCCTTAGATTGATTCTCATTGGCGTATTGGTGATTACAATGACAGATAATGTGCTGGTGTTGACAGTAGTGATAGTAACAGTGAGAATGATGGAGATGATAGAGATGGTGATTTTGGTGATGACGATGATGGCAATATTTGCGGTGAGAATAGTGACGAGTGGTGGCAGGGTGGTCCATGGCAGGGGATCACTTATCGGAACTCGGACACTCCCCAGGCTGCTTCATTATCGTGTAATCCAGTCGGTATTGGGCTGAAATTAAAAGGATTTTGTGTTCTTTGTGATGACAATACGTGAAGAGATTGTGAGATTACAAGTGAATTCACTCGATTATGAAGGTAAGAATATTAGGAAGGCGCGTAGTTTACGCTCCCTCTCGATATTCTTACCTTCATGCATTCGATAATACTTAAGTGCTGGTCACGCTATACATATATGCGACAATTATAAAACAATAATCTATAAAAGAAAATTTTTTTAATATAAACATATTAAAAATTGTACGATAACGGTAAATATTCGTTCTAATTTGTATAAGATATTATGAATCAGTAATTTTTTTTCTTTTCTTTTCTTTAATATATATTTATAATAATTTTATGCAATATTTCCATCTAATTATTTCTCTCATTAACTTTTTACTTTTTTATATTAATGGATATCGAACATCTCCATTAAAATAAAAGTTTTATCAAGATTAAATTTATTTATAAGCTATAGTTTTGTTTCGTTTTTATTTTTATGCAATAAGTAAATCAGAAGCATCGTTTCTTCAAATAACGCAACAATCGATTGTATTAAGACGACGTACCTTTCTTTGTAATGTCCTCCATCGTCTGATCCTTGCAGTCTACCGCGAGATGACTATTACTGCCACAATTATAACAGGAGATTTTTGTCTGTGGTATCACAGCTGCTGCATACGTTACCACTGGTGTAGGTGGCATGTAGGACGCTTGTACCGGCGCCGCGGCAGCTGCGTTCGGCGGTGGTGGCGGAGTGCTACCGGACGCGGGATGACCCGTGTACGGATATATGATCTCGCCATTTGGTTGGTACGTTGGTTGGTAGGCTGGACGTGCTGACGGCCCGTGTAAGAAGTTAGAGTAGATACCGCTGCTAGGCCGTAACGCAGCTGGGAAATGGCCATGCGGTAGATACGTGAGCTGCGAGTGCGTCGGTGGCGCTGGGAAGGAAATGCAGTGCGATAGACTCGGCGGTCCACCGTTCCCATTACCAGCCCCGTTTAATATTCCTTGGCCTTTCTGTCGCATCATGCGCGTTTGCGAATTCTTCTTGGTAAGTTGCCTGCTCTCCGGTGGCACTGACGACTGCATTGAGGACTGCTGGGGTGCCGACACGACGTGCGGTGGTGCCGTCGCCGTGGAATGCACCGGCGCGGAACTCATATGGTCAGTAACGTTGTTATCACCGCCACCACTGCTACTAACCCATGGCGCAGCCGGAGGTGTTTCAGGAGGCGATCTACTACCGGTGCTATCGGAACTACTGCTTTGGGAACAGTGCCGGCTGCTCTCAGAATCAAGTCGCAATGCTTGCAATTGTCCAAGGCAATACACGTGCTGGGCGTTACATCTGACAGCACCACACACATCGTAATTAATTATTAAATGTCAAGTATTACATATCGTAAGTATTATATTTTTTAATTTAGAATAACTTATCTTAATTTATATCATTTTTAACATATAAAATTTTATTAATTAAAATAAAACAAGAGAATTCAGTTCTACGTTACCTTGAATATCGATTTTGCATTCCAGCCACTGGTACAGTAAGACAAGCATAACACGGTGAGTTTTGAGTTGTATACATTTGTGGTGGTGCAGGATACATTTGTATTTGCGCGGGATCTATCGACGGCATACCAGGATAACGCCGAACATTAGGCGTAGTCATGTGATTGTGATAATGATGCATTGCCGGATGCTGTTCCTGTAATGGCATCGATTTTCCGCTGGTATTGCTATTACTTGAATCACCCAAAACCTCCATACCCAATGCCTAATAAAAAGTAACAAATGATATAAAATTATTAAAACATTCAATGAAAAAAATTAATGTAAAATTTTCGAAGATTTACTAAGAAGTGTGTTCTAATAAGTTTTTTTTTTTTCTATAATCTTAAATATTATATTTCTACATACTAAATTATGAATCAAGGCAAAGAATTCTTAAAACTTTTATATATTATTGTCCCCAACATTTTATGCAAACTTTACCTCGTTTTCAATTGATTCGGGGAGTGAATGTGAAGTACACTGAGGACTGCTTACGTTATCTAACTTTTTATCGGTTGAAATTTGATTTAATCCATTGCTGGTTTGACCTTTGACTATATTCCTCAATTGTCCTACCGCACTCGGTGTCAAGCCGATGTCTCTTAAATCTTCGTCACTCATTCTTCTGATCTGTAATTCACATAAATAACATTTAAGTAATTTAGTTTCAAATTGTATGCATAAGCAATTTTTTTTTTATATACAAGAACACAGAGGCTGTATAAAAACGTGATTTTACTTACTTCGTCGCGAGAAAAGTTTTGCAGATTGCCTTTGAAGTTCGGTACCTCCTTACCCATAGTTTCACGAAGCGAGTCGCCAGAATTGGATGATCTAAGTCGCGGCGGTGGTGGAGGTTGCTTCAATTGAGTTGACGAGATCATAGTCGACGACGGAGCGTTTTCGACATTGTGCCGTGAAAAACTTGACGAACTCGCGTTAGACAGAGGAACGGACCGCGATGATGGGAGTAACGACGATTGACTAGGAAGACTTCGGCTTGCACCAGGAGTTGGTAAAGGTGGCAACGAATTATTGTTGCTGTTGCTTGTGATGCTTGAAACAGAACTACACGTCTGGCTGTTCGAGACGCTTGACGATGTAAGGCTGGTCGGGGTGGATTGGGCAGATTGCGAAGACGAGACGCGCGTGTTGGCATTAGTCCTGGCACGACCCATCGGCGAGTTACTGCGACTAGGAGATCGTGACTGAGATGGCGAGGATTGGCGGCTAACTAAAGGGGAAGGAGGATAAGTCAGCACGTCGCTGGTATACATCAACTGATTTCCCATCATAACTTGATTTGACCAAGGTGGCATATGGTTCATGGATGGAAAACCGAGATGAACATATTGCGTAGTACCGCCAGATCCCATATGCATTTGCTCAGGACCAGGCAAACATAATCCTGGTGGAGGTATCGTGAGACCGGACGGTACTCCAGTGACCATAGCGTTGTTCCTCATTCCTACTTCTCCTAAACATAATACATTAAAAATAATTTTGAATTAAGAAAATATACATAATCATATAAATAAATGGAACACGATTAACACTCGTATTAAATAACATTATTAAACGAATTAATTTACTAGATTATGCAATAATAATTATTTTTTAAATGTCTTTCTTTTTCTGTATCAATAAATACTAAAAAATGTAAGCATACCATATGATTGCATTGGCGGTGGCGGCATTAAGCAGCTGCCTGATGTCTCAGGTTCCATTAATCTTTCGTTTGTACTCATGCATGGTGTACATCCCTGTATAAATTTAAATGCATATTCCACATATATATACTGCACAATCAATTCATATCTACTTAAGAAACGTTAGAGCAAGAATTGGATAAGATTTACATCAAAAATAACTAACTGTTCTTATTTATTAAAAAAAAAAAATAAAATATTGTGCATTACTTGTGTTGGTTTGAAAGAAGAGTTCATCTTTGAGAGATTCAAACGAGCCTCCTCTTCCTGGAGCTTGAGAAATATGTTCCCGAACACGCTCTTCTGCTCATACGTAAACGCTGGATGATTCAGTGCCATCGTATACAGCAGTAACAACTCTTCCAAGGGCTGGTTGTCCGGTTTGAAGATGGTCCCGTTCAACAGATTGGTGATCTCCTGGTGATCGAGGTTCGACAGATTTTTGTACAGGATCACCGCACAGGCATAGTTGCACGAATGCAGCAGTGCCATGTAGAGAGCGAGTTTTCTTCGCGTGCGTTTGTCTGTCACGCTGGATGTTGTCAATTCAGCCAGATCTGATGGGCTGTTCGCATGGTGTTCCGTGTCACGTAGGTCATTGTAGTCCCGCTTACCGATATCCTCGATGCATGTGCCGAGGTATCGTACTTCAAACGGCAGGCACATATTTAACAATGTGCACATTACATCGATACGTTTATAACTGCACAGAAAAAAAAGGTAAATTAATATTTATAAGCACATCGAGCCACTCTGTCGTCATTGTAATATCATTTAAAATCTAATTAATCTTTTGTTCATTTCTAAATTATATTTCAAACAGAGATACCAGCCTCCTTCTACGATTTCACTTCTTATTCGATATTCTAATCAATATTTTGCATTAGAAATTACATTATAAGACGTTTCAAGATTATTGAACGCGAAACTTTAAAATAATAGAAGAGAAGAAAAAAAAAAAAAAAAAGGGAGTAATTTTCCATAATCGTCAGCACTCCTTCGTACAAGGGACACCCTCGAGTACGTTTTTTAATTTACCAATGTCCGACTCCGAGGAAGCAACCAAGGAACAAGTACAAATAGGCAGGAAGTGAACGTGACATATACAATAAAACGTATTTAAATTCCCCAACGTTATCGCGGACGTTGGCCGACACAATCCGTCGTGACGCGCGGAGCGTTTTCGCGCGGGGCACGTAATTTCGTCGCGAAACGGCGGAGCAGGCTCAGCCGAGGTCGGCGACGATCGGCTCGTCCGCGAGGAAGCGAACGAGATACACGGCGCGGCCTCGTCAGGGGGGGGAGCCCACCGTGCACGCGCCGCCCTCGAGCGACGACGCGCCGACGGTTACGCAAAATTACTCCTGAAATATCTCCAAGATGCCGCACGTCGTGACCGTCCGGTCGCGACGCCACCACGTTACCTGGACAGATTCCCAAACCATGATACCACGTTCTCCTTACACACCATTGCCAGACAACATTGATACCACTTGGGTAGGAGGAAAGTGCAGAGCAACGAAGCGGACAACCAGCGGGCGGCCTGCCTCTCTCTTTCCGTCTCTCTCTCTCTCTTTCTCTTCCTCGCGCTTTCGCTCCCTCTATCTGCCCGTCCTTCTTCTTCCTTTTCCTTCCCCGCCTCGTTCACTCCTTCTCTCTCGCTCTCGTGCTCGCCGTCGAGGGCACCGCGAGATCGGCCTGACAATCTTCCTCCAACAGAAGAGCCGTCTCACTGCCGCGGAACCCGGTCGGGGACGACAGCGCGGGGGACACACAGTGGCACAGCACCCGTAACGTGCCCGTCAAATGCCTACGACATTCACCGTGGCAGTCGGAGACGTCGAGTCGACCGACAGGAGGACGATCACCGTAATCGCGAACTCACCGACGAAAGAACGAGGAGACCGTGCGCGATCCGTGCGTTGGCGCGGGTTCGGCCAAGACGACGACGACGACGGAGGCCTCTCTCTCACGAGCGGGCAAGCAGGCGCATCAACGGGCGCGCGCGCTCCGGGTGGTGGCCCTTTAACTTCCCCGAATCTTTCCGCGAAACGAACACGTTCTGCGACACAGGGATTATACGCTCACCGCCGTTTGTCCGCACACTCTCGTCGCGATAACTCGCGAATTCACTCTTTCCTTCTTTCGTCCCTCTCTTCTCTCTCTATCTCCGTCTCTCTCGCTTTTACTCCGCTCTCCCCTTTGCGTCCCCGGTCGAGTTCCTCATTCGATGTGTCACTCACTCTCTCTCTCTCTCTCTTTCTCTCTTTTTTTTTTCCTCTTCTTTACTCCGTTTCTCCTTCTCAGGCGCGCACGAGATGCCGCTACGGATGCGTCGAACGGCCAGAGATCCGTTCACATGCTCGCGTTGGAAAAGGGGATCGAGTACGTTGGATATCAATGCGCGGCGAAGGCGACATTCTCATGTCGCGGAATTCGCGTGCATAAACGTCGTTTGTATGGTAATAGAATTATCACGGTATTAGATGGTAAATAATAGAAGTGGTAAAACAGGGAACTTACCCGTCGGCTAATGTGCGATTCAAATTTCGCGCTGTTTGACGAAAGATAGCGCTGGCAGCGGGGTGGAAGCGCCGTCCGCGGTCACTTCTTTACTCATTTTAAATTCCTGTTCGTCCTCCCTGTTACTTCTCGAGCATCTTCCGAGTTCTTGGCACCGAGGGAATCTCAAGACTGACGACTACGGATATTTTTAACTACCCACACGAAGGTAAGATTAAATTACTTTTATTCAATTGGGTAAACGAAAACTCAACATTATTTACTTGATCGTTAATATATCGTCGTTGAGAAATATAAATCACGGCGATTAATCATAACGCAAATTATAATGTATTTTCAAAATAATATTAATACGTATACAGGATCATAAATTACTGGGACGTTACGTTTTACGCAATTTAATTACGTAGACCTTAATTAGGTGCAAAAAATGGAAAGATTGAAGCTAATACCGCGGCGCCGATAAATCTAAAAACAACGGGCGTTAATTAGTGAAAATTAATTCGTTGGCTCGTACGTGGCGGAAAAAAGACAAAAAAAAAAAGAAAACTGCAGCGGAGTAGATAAAAAAAACTGCTTTATTGTGGCAGAGCACATGTATCATTATATACCAGCATATAATAGGAAGTCCATAATAATTTACAAATTACGATCCACTTAAATGTCGTTACACATGGCGGTGTGTGCAGGCAGGGGATTTGAGAACTGATTTCGATCACTCCCTCGCGTCTCATCTTGAATCATTGTCGACCACTTATTTCTCATTATCCTTGAAAACTTTTCAACGTCGATTATTAATCTCGATTATGAGTGGCGTTTTTTTTTTTTTTTAATATTTTTTCCGAAGGCCCTTGAAGAGCGCACGGTATAATACACGAAAACAAGAGATATGTAGTCACCTTTTTCACGGTTTCTTAATTTCTTCTCCCCCGCCCCTCCAATCGAAATCGTTAGTCGTAATTAGTCGAGGAACATTACGCAATTCTTGATTTGCATCTTACAATATTTTTTTTTTTTTTTAATCACCGCGAATAACAATTTTCGTACACGTCGAAGACACTGCAAGTCAACTGCAATCTGCCAAAAGAAGTTTGAACTTTTTCTTTCTTTTTTTTTTCTTCCCCCGTCTCGTCGTTTATTCCGGCGACAAAATCGTACGTCTCGTATCTCGAATATGCTTGTCGTTTCTTCAAAAGAAACCGCCGGCGTATCGCCCCTACTTATCGAATAAAGTCCATTCAACTAAATTCATTAGACCCGAAAAATTTCTGTCTACGACAAAAATTTGTTTTTAAATTCCATTCGTTATCGGGAAGATAACAGCCAATAAAGTCGCCGCAAATGGAATAATAGAAGCGTAAAATCTTACGAAACTTTGAAAGATACAATATCCGAATGTAACATCTAGATACTTACAAATCTTTTACTTCTCTCTTTTTTTTTTTTGTTTTTTTCTTTTTTTTTCTCTCTTTTCTTTTCGCGACTTAAGAACCGCACGAATCAGTAAATCGATTAAGACCACGACAAATTACTTCGATGCTTGTAATTGATTAATTAATTAGTTTGTCAAATTCGTAACTATGCACTTAAACTTTACTCTATAACAATAATAGCAAAATTGCGTGAATTTTTAAATCTTTTTTTTTTTGTTTTTTTTTTGTTTTTTTTTTCTTTCCTCCCTTTTTCCTTCTTTTTCGTTTTAAATTCCATATTCCCTTCGGTTACGTCGTAATGTAAATTTATAGCTATTACAAGTATTATTGTTATATCGTGTAAGGTAACATTAATAGCAGACTCTCGTTCCTCGTGCCCGTCACCTACTTAAATACAAAGTTAAAAATGCACGAGGTTCAAATCTTTTCTTCATAATCCACAAACATGTTTCTCCGCCGCGTGTACCGCGCGTGCACATTTGTCCGCAGGTGTGTGCGGAGCACGGTGGATTTGCGTCCGGCACGTGCCTGTACTGTCGTTTCTCTCATGGATTTTCCGGAAACCTGAATTAAAAGAACGCGCCAAAGGGATTAAAATATCGCAGGGCGTAACGTTTTCAATAAAACGCACGCGTACCCACCGAGCTCTGACAAAGCGAGAGTTAATAAATTACCTTCGAGTAGACTAGAATTATTTTACTTAATTCAACGATTATCAGTTATCCAATTATTTTCTCAATTTACTTTAATTAGAGCTTTACACGGAGGCGTTCTTTTAACTTCAGGTGTTCTAGACATTTGGAAGGCCGCTGATGTATCGTTTTGTTTTTTTTTTTTTTCTTTAAAAAAATTCTTTTTTAAATCAATTTCTAAGCTAAAGACTTTAGTCCGCTTAATAGAAACGACCGAGCAAGCGTTGTATCTACTTTAAACATTCTTGCATTTATCGAGAACGAAGAATTCTCTCGTTACCGCGTGTTGCGCTCGCAATTGGTCTTATTAGGATTATCCGAGACAGCAAATACATCGTAACACTGTCGTTATCCTCGAAATAAGAAACATTCGTCGTGCAAAAGACGCGCAAAATGCAAGAAGTTCTCAAACGCCGTGTCGTCTCATTGCGTTCCGATTAATTAGACTATAGCCTTAGAAAGAAAGAAAATTATCTTATATCGTCGAATTGTCGGGATATCAACTAAGCTAGCGTTGGTCATAAAATCGTTGATAGTTTTAGCATATTTAGGTACACACCTCACGCCGATACGCCGTATCGATGGGATTCGTTTAAGTAGCTGAACGACAAAACATCAAATGGGAAAGGCTTGGAAGTGAACGTAATCCTACGATTTTAACGAAGCGTATGTTTCACTCTATATATCGTACAACTCTCCTCATACGTAAGAAGTGTCACGCGTACTTCGATCTACTTTGACATCGTTCCACATCACCATTCGATCTTTCCTCACTAATGCACCGTACGTGAAGTCGTTAACAAAATGCAATTTATACTTATGTAAAAATTAATCTACAATTGCAAACGGTGAACAGGACGCAGTCCTGGCGAGGCATCGGCCGTTTAAATTTCGAGGCGGGCTTATCGTTGAATGGCGTGTCAAAAATTGTCAAATTAGATGCGAAGCAAAGTGTCCTAAGACTCACGCTCGTCTTCACTAACGTAGATTAACTTTACTTTCGGTTTAATTTATTTTTGCATATTAATTCCCAGAACTAAAAAGGGGACAGAAGGTGAATTAAACCAGGATCGAAGTTAATTTACATTGGTGAAAATAAGCATACGCACACACATATATATATATCATATATATATATGTATATATACAATTAATAAAAATTTTTTTCGTGACGAAATACGCGCCACATTTTCACAATTTACAATTATTATCGATAGAAACTTCATATTCAGTTTTATGGCCATTTATACTATAATGCGTGAAATTATATTTTGGCATCATCCTTATAATACGACGTATCAATCAAGACTAATCTTTTCACAAAAATAGGGAAATTGCATGTAGATGCACTATCCTATAAGTTTGTGAATTATTTCGCCATGTTACTTTGCATTATTATTAATTGTTCGTCGGCGTTCAAGAGAAATGCATTACAACAAAATTTTTTTTTTACTCAAAACAAAATTAGTTAATGTTTAAATATATTTTATTATCATTTTTATACTTTTTTTTTTCTTTTTTTTTATCAAAATAATACAAGTAATGGCAATTTAAACGTACGTCAGGAAATTATGGCACTGTGGTATATAATTACAGTGACGTTAGTCGGACCTTTGTTTCCGTTTCTTTTTTTTTTTTTTTTTTTTTTTTTTTTTTTTCCGAACGTTGCACTCACAAATATCATTTCATTCTGCATTTAATTAAAACAATGGAAACACATTTCATTCACGTTTGTTATTTTGCGAAACATTTAGACGATTAGCCGTCGAATAGGAAATATTTTTAACATCAAAATCATAGTTTTTTTTTAGACGTGAAATTTTCAATAAGAGATACTGGATTAAAATCACGTTACGGATTATGGAATATTACAAACAAAATTATGTTGCATCTATTCTTAAAGTTATAGTCTGCATCCTGATGATGTAATAGTTTCTTTTTTATCTACTTAATAATTTGAAGTCGAAAAGCAAATGAGAAATTATTCTTTTCTCTCAGCTAATTCTATAGCCTTGATATTATAAGCTCAATTATCTCTTTTTATAGTGTTACAATAAATACAAAATATTATATGAAAATGTATATAGTCTTTGTATTATCTTAAGACGCTATGATCGTTCACCTGAGAATTAAAAAAATTGTATATCCGATTATTCAAAATTTTATTTACGTTACGTGAAGACTAGTAAAGTTCGGTAAACTAGATAATGAACTACGAAGTTTAAGAATAAATAGGTAACGCTCGATCGTTTTAAACGTTTTAAGATATCTGCCATTTCGAAAAGACTCGTGAATGTTACTGTTATTAGCCAAATAAATTGAAATAATGCGTCAAATAGAATGCGAATGAAATAAACGTTACATCGACTATCGATTAATACAAGATGCATGGCTATTACGCGTTCACTTCGTTACTATCTTAATATCTTCGTCAAGTTTGTCTTTTTTTTTCTTTTTTTTTTATTTACTTTCCTTATTTCATAAAAATCTTGTACGATCTACGCGATCGCGTTACTTTTCTTGTTACTATCTATATTACAGATTTAATTCGCCGTAATTAATAGTAGTAATAAACGGGAGTTCTAGCAGTTCTTATCTTCTTTTTTTTTTTTATGGAGTAAGATATTTATAAGTGAAATGGCATAATCGATAAACGGTCGACAAGTACGGCTGTTTCATAATTACACACTTGTTTTCGCGCGAAGAAAAATGTATTTTTTTCTTCTTCTTTTTTTTTTTCTTTAAAATTTTACGTTAAAGATCAATACACACTTCAGCCTACTCACGGTCCGTTTACGGTTTGATCCTCTGATTGCTTACACGAAATATCCTTTTATTACTTAATTATAACAAATTTGATAATAGGAAACTGTACTGATAGAAACTATGATCGTGCGAGATCGAGCCAAAAACGGATCGCATTACGAGACTGCGAGGGTACCGACAGTGTGTATCGCTAAGTCAAACGGGTATATAACGCGTACATTACTTCGAAATTATGAAATTATGGGCAAGATCACGCGCCGCAGCCTTTTTCTTAGTATGGTTATTACATATGTACAATATTACAAATTATATTTGGTCGCAAAAACATTAATATCCTTTGAATTTGGTCACGTGAACATTAATATCTTTAAATTGTTGTAATTTAAAGATATTTGACTTTTAAAAAATTCTGACTATATACTGTAATGAAAACAAGCCGCGTTACGAGTGAGTATTACTTAAATAACGAAACGTTCTCACGAAAGAATTGCCGTACCGGTCAGCGTTTTTTTTTTTTCCTGTGTACAATATCATCCGATCGGATAAAGAAACGTTTTCTACGTATGGCTACTCGCATACGTGCAATCCAATATATGTCTTAAAAATATCCGAGTAGATTCTACTTCTCGATAAAAGGCAAGAGAATTGTTCCGCTCGTGTTCATCCTATAGTATGATAATGCATCTACCGAAAATACACGTACTTGTTTCGTGTTTCGATGGATTGACTCTTCGTAGGTAGACTATAAATGATCAAATTCGGGGGAGCGAATTCGCGTAAAACTTTTTTTTTCTTTTCTTTTTACCTCCGCGCACACACTTGTCAATCGTGTCGGCACCTATTTGTGTATTTCAGGAGACCTACGGCAACCTATTGAACTCTATACAAATCTATGCGGCCGTGGCCATCTCGATAATCTCGATTTGCACTTAAATAATAAATAGATGGAAAGTCGAAATTTCTGGATATATATATATATATATATATATATATATATATATATATATATATGTATATATTTATTTATATATATTTATATCACGTATTCGCGAACTCGCTTGATAATAATCGTGACGTATCTTACAAGTATGTATTATACACATTATATATCTCTATAAGATCGAAACGCCTCGTGTGTCGTATACCTAAAGTCGTAGTTTCCTTTCTTTCCATACTTTATATTATATACAAATTGCAAAATGTTTTCTTGACGAAAGAGCTGTGTTGATCTCTTTCTTTGGTGTGTACTTATATTTCTTTAATATTTTTCTCTCTCTCCCGAGAACGTGAATGTAAGATGTACATATATGATATTCGAATTTTTCTTCTTTTCTCACACGTTCTTACATCCTTGCATACAAACGGCGCACGCTCGCTCGCACTCATTCACAGTCTCGCTCGTCGGCATTCGCACTCCTTTGCATTCACTTCCTCGTAAATGTATTTTTCACGTGTTCTTGCGCGCGTACTTAACTCTTTTGGATGCTAGATACATAATTATCTCCGCACAGCCTTTTGTACATGCTATCTTTTCAAGATCGTCGTGTAATCGTAATTGCGACGTGATTCTGCGAATTTGTAGTTTTATCACGTCTTAAAAAAAATGATCAAGTGCGGGAATATCGGAAAGCGAACGTAAAAATTGTACCGCTGAATACGCTGAAATAGATGTTTGAAATATTACTCCGTCAGTTCCAAAGTAACGAAATTTTTCTTTCGTTTATTTCAATCCGCTCTAACTTATCAGCGTTATCAAGGGTTTTTTGAGACGCTCTACACTTGAGATTCTGAATGCGGTCAAATTTTTATTGAGAAACGAAAATCTCAAATCGACCAATAAAATTGTGAATGTAAAACGATATATGTAAATCTATATTAATTTTTACGATAGATATTATTGCAGTAAATATTTTTAGTTATATTTTTTTTTTCTAGGAGAAAAATATAACTTTGGCCACGAAAGATCAAAGATAACACATTGTTACATATTATGCACTAAAAGTAAACTTGTATCACTGCGGAATTATCACACATATAGAATCTCATCGCTTGTCATAACTTAATGACGCTTGACGCTGACGAACCACACAGCCATTTATCTCTTTAACATAAATTCTCGCTTTCTCACTCGTTGAATTTTTCATTCTTCACTCACAGGCGCATCGAAAATTCATTCCCGTCACGATCGGGATTGAACAATTTCAGCAATTCAATTTTTAACCGATCCCCAATCTCTCAACTATTTAGACAAATTTACTTTCGCTCGACGAAAGCGGAACGCGATAAAAGGGAGAGAGAGATTAAGAGAGATAGAAGGGAAAGAGAGAAAGAAGAGGAGAGAAAGAGAAAGTACGAGAAGAAGAGAACTCGGAGCGGTGGTGATAGCCGTCTCGACGACGACTGAAATTCGTTGAAGCCGCCGGCTGTCGGGCAGAGGCACAGGCTCCCCTCAGACGGACACCCGCCGCGGTTGCTCGTGGTAGTGATCCGGCTGGTCAAGGAGTATTACACTCCTTGCGGCAGAGCAACGTCAGATGCTGGCGCGGTGATGATATAGCGGCGTTAAAGGTAGCAACGGAGCGTGCGGCGCCGGCTGCCGATCGTCGCCCCATACGCTCGACGCCGACAGCTGTTGCATCGGCAGCAAATGCGAAATTTTGCCGGGCGAACGGCGCACCGTGAAGCGCGGTCTCCGCTGCTTTCTTTGGAATCCACTGCAGCGGCAGCTGCACACCGACGCCTCGTCGTCTAACGACATCGCGTTGCCGTGATTGCCAATTTGGCCGGACAATATCGAGCCGTTGGCCGTTATCACGTCACCCTCGAGACGCACCGCGCCTTGGGCCGCCTGCGGGAGTGCGAAGATGCTCGATTAGTGTTCTGTACGTGTCAGACGTTCATTGGAAAAATGGACAATTAAATGGTTCGTTCAATAATGCCGTTTTAATCTGTGGATGTCGAAAACTCGTTACTTCATTTGGTTCAGCGAGGTAAAACGTACGGAGAGTCTTGCGACGCTAATCATGCAATAAAATAAAATGAATAGACGTATATATTTTTTTGAGAAGTTGGAAACTCGTACCTGTAATGCTTCGGCTTCATCTCGTCTCTCATCCTCCGTGTTCATAGTCACGAATCTCAAAACCAGTAAATTAAGCGAGGCCGCAACGATCGCCAAGCCGAAGAGGATAAATATTAGGGCAAACATCACGTACTCGGGTTTTTTGTTGAGCGCGTTGTCTTTCTGCAACGCGACCATGTCGCCAAAACCGATTGTCGTCAAGGTGATGAAGCAATAATAAATAGAATCGAAGTAGGACCATCCCTCGTATCTGGAGAAGGCGGCGGCGCCGCCGGCGATCGTCAGGCACGACAACGTCGTTACTACGCAGATGAGATTCATCTCCGAGGCCTGCAATATACATTACGTGTTAATTTCTAAGTCAAATTGGCATTACATATTATTACATGCATGTAATAAACATTTAAAGTGCAAAACTTGGAATATAATTTAATTTTTAATAGAGAAGCGATCGAACATTATCATTAAAGAAGAAGAAAGTGAGTATAAAAATTAATTCATACGGTAATCTATGAACTTTCCCAAAATTCAATGCCATCTACTTTTACTCCGCACGAGTGTCTCTGCTTTAAATTAATTGAATGGATTTTACTCGAATTCTATCGACTCCACCTGGATTATTGCAGTAATGCTACTTGAATTTTGAGCAGGAACACACTTTCATGCTCGTTTAATTAACTTTTATAATTCCCTCTGAAGAGATTACGAATTTCAATGTCGCTCGAGAAATAGAACGTGATGAAATCCGGCCCGGATGCGCATGCGAGATGAAAAACAAGCCAACGTAGCACGTGGATTGGCTAAGCTTATCGTTACCTGGACGTCCCTACAATTTAGAAGCGTCTTTACGCTTCGTATTACGACAGACGAGAACTTATTCAAGCGTTCTCCTATACTCTGGAACATTACGAGCCCTAGTGGGATACCGATGATCGCGTAGAACATCGTGAACAATTTGCCGTATACGGTGTTCGGCGTCGAGTGTCCGTAACCTGAAATATAAATGAAATGCGGAACAAACTTTAACGGCCCCTTTCCAGCTTTTCGCGAACAATCGGCAGAAATACAACGGCCGGCTTCACAAATGTAAGCGCGACATTTCGCGCGAGAACTGGGGAAACATAGCGCACAGTGTGGAGCCCCCCGCGTATCCTCTGTCCCGATGGAAAACAGCTAAATCGATTAAAACGCATTGACTGGCAAATATATCTGACAATCCGTCCGCGCGTTGGTTCAACAATCACTCTCGATTTCAAAATCGCGATCGTTTGCCTATGAATTTTCGCAAAAATCACTTTACGCGACGAATAAAAAAAAAAGAAAGATAAAAATTAACGTACGTCTGAAATAATAGCAGAAAGGTTTCGAACGCAAAGAAACATTTTGTTTTTGCTATTATGCAAAAGAATAAAAAAAAAAGAGAAAAAAAAGGTAGTCTTTTTAACAAAGTTTAAAAGGGATCTGAATTGCAAATCAAACTTGTTATTTTTTTTTTCTTTTTTTAAATTAACGCATTTGGGTATTGGCCAAACGGGTTATCGTGAAAGTTTTCAATGCAAATGGATAGTAACGTAACGGCAGTTACGAGTAATAAACTCAATTTGAACGGCCAGATGATAATCGGAGCGACGGAGTAACTCTGCGGCATGTACCTATCGTGGTGAGGACCGTTGTGGCGTAATAAAACGCGCCGGTAAATTTCCACTGCTGGCCAGCTTTGTGAGGTTCTGTCTTCAGCACCACTGTTTCCATGATCTTGAAGTCCTCCTCGCTTATATTGTATTTTTCTATGATCATTTTCTCAGCGTCTGCAAGAAAAACGAGCGTGTTAATTAAATTGTCGACGTTAAAATTCGAGGATGTCAAGAATAAGCCAAAGCTTCGTACAAATATCATCATACGTGTCTTGAATTTTGGATAATAACTTGCGTGCGAAAATAACATAAAATTTCTCACAATTTAAAAAAAAATTTTGGTGATTTTAATTGTACAAAAAAATGTTTTGAGAAAAATAGAAGGAGAGAATCAAGTTCCTGAGTTTCGACATATTGAGATAATGTTTCTCTGCATAACGTACACCCCGATGTCTCGTACAAATACCGCCGTCGCCGCACACACGATTGCACACTAATGCCTCTCTCATTCTTACATAGCGCACATTGTTCGGTATATAGCTAAGTAATCTGCGCAAATGGCAGTAAAGGGGCTTAAGGAAACCTCAGACTACACAGATGCCTAAAACCGTCGTAGAAACGTCTATAAGAGACATTTCACGTCTCCGATGATCTTACCAAGTTCTCGTACGGCGCTTACTTTTCACTTAGTTCCATCCGCGTTCAAAGAAATTCCGTGGAAGTCCAATTGAGAAAAATTAAATAATTGTTATATACACAAATTATATTTTACAAAATCCAAGTACAACACGGTTTAATATCCCTAAAAAATTCTGCACTAACAACACACTTTTCTTTTCCTTAAAAGAAAAGCGAAGAAGCAGACTCTGAGTTTAAAATAAAAAAAATAAAATAAAATAAAATAAAATAAAATATTTAACATACAATTAATTGGAAAGGAACATTCCGCGTTTACCTCGAAGCTACACGGAGCATAAACGGTTCGATTACTCACCATCTAACGCTTCTTTGCGTGATTTCTCCGTCTCGGACTCGAGCACGTCGAAGATTGCAGCACCGACGAGGAGATAGGTAAGCGTAAAGACGATTAATGATATAGTCCGGACGTTTTGCTTCTTCATTCTCTAGTGAGCCACATGCTCACTAGCAGGGCCCCGGCCCTAATTACTTGCATCGCTCAGTGAGATACGATTTGGGTTGCCGGGCCTATGACGAACCCATTTCCTCTTCTTCTTCCAAAGGTAACACCTGACGGGGCTCCTCTCTTCTTTATTGAAACGCTAGACTTGAGAAGGCGCGATTCCTCGTCTTCGTAATATCTGCTTTCCTGCTGCGGCAATCTCGCAATCGTCTCCGTTAATCCGAATCCGCCGCACCTCCTTTGCCCTATCAAAGCTGAAAGAAAGCGTCTAGTAAGAAACGTGCGTCGCACAGACGGGCGAATTTATCGTGCGATTGAAATCAGACCGACGGCAAATATCTTTGTATAAAATATAACGCGGGAGACCGTGGCGTATGCCGTAATTGGAGCACCGAATCGATCTCGCAACCAAAAGCGAGAGCCAATGATACGGATGAAATTTACGAATCTGATCCGACGGTGCCTCGCGTTATTTTTAAAGATGTGGGTCACTTAAGAATGAGCCGCGAAGATTGAAATCGATTTCATTCAACGCTTTTTAGTACTCTTTCCCCGAGTGTTCGGTTCTTTCATACAGAATCGCTTTCCTATAACTTGAAATTCAGATGCGGGGAGGTGTAATCGTTCTTGAGCGAGGAAAGGAAGGAGATGACTGGTTTTAGAATTTTTTTTGGGGGGGGGTTTTTTATTGGCAAGAATCTTCCACGATGAGAATCGGGACCGAGGTTAAAATATGCCGATGTAGAGATCTGTAAGTTTAGCTCACCTGCAACCTGTTCCGCCGAGTTCTTCTTTAGGTATGACGAAGAGTTGAGCAAAATGATATGGCAGTGCTTTCGTTGCTCCCAGCTACAACGTACCCTCCATACCTCAGCTTAGCATCCCCCGCTGGTTTCCAAAAGTAATTATGAAAAGAAAAGAGAACAATAAATTCTGATGAGTGATGCGACACATTTAAAAGAGAAATTAATTCACGATAATGCATTCAAGAAACGATGTCTGGTAGATTCGATTTAATTTCCAACTGGGATCTCTTTAAAAATTTCTTTAAAAAAAAAATACGCGAAGAGTACGCAACTGCATTATTTATTGTAACGCAGCAAGTTTAATTTTCGTAATTTTTGCTAATAAAATAACTTTTTTTTGTTTCAGATTAAAATCCAGAGGAAGACTTTCGTCAGAGGAGCACCAGCTTGACATTCTCGTTGGAGCGGTAAGTTTGCAATTTAATATTAAGCATAAAAATTTTTTTATAACGCGTTAAATCGTGTAGAGGTGAGAAAGAAAGAGAGAGAGCGACGTACAGGTAGCCGGGGGGAGGGAGGAGGAAGGGGAAGGGTGAGCGGCGTACGTGCCGCGCGAGCTGAGTTCCCCCACTACCCCCACTCTCGCTCTGTCCTTCTCCAGCGGTCGAGTAATACGTACGTACGCAGCACGTGCTCCGTACGCATTAAAGATCTAGGCGCAATCGACGGGCCAGGGGCATATAATCAGGCGTGAATCATCTTCCTGAACTAATCAAGCGTACGGGCGACTACATCTTTTCGATGCAAAGTAAGTTAAAACCACGTGCACGCGTATATTAGACTCGTGTCTCTTTGCCGATACCGGAAGCATCAGCGAGTACATCGGGCTCGAGGGACGAGGGTTTTAATCGGCGGGTCCACGATAGATTTGGTGAATATTCATTCGTGGCGTAGAAATGCGGAGTCTAAAAAATCAGTTCATGATCGTATTTTAATAGTTGCGTAGTGAACGAAAGTAGAGGTCACGCGCTCGGCGTATATGTCTCACAAGGTGATCACGTGCAACGTAGGAATTAAATATATTTTCTTTTTGTTACAGGTCGACGTAGCTGCGTCCATCATCGTCATCGAGAGTACCGTCACCGCCGGTAATAATAATTTTACGAACTGCAGCCGGTTCGTCGGTCGCTTCGCGAATTTCGCTAAGTATTCGGGCGTAGTTTCTTGGCTTGATTGTAAACGCGAGTGTTGGACAGGAACGCCCGACAGTGTTAATTAATTTTCGCGAGTAAAATCACGGTCGGGGTGCTCGCGAGTGTCCAGTGCGCGGAAGGAGGACTCGTCACGTCCCATCTGAGAGGAGGAGCAGGCCTCGGATAGGCATCCTGCATCGGTGGAGCAACTTATAGGTAAGAATCAATTTTGTAAAATAAAATCTTTATTAAAAAAAAAAAAAAAACTTTTACCTTTTTTTTTTTTTTTTTAAATTAATTTTATTAACTAATATACTGGTGTGTCTACATTAATATTTTCCATTTTATGTTACAGTCACCGGCAGAACTCTTCAACTCCGCTGAAGTTCATGCAGTTCGGTGAGTCATATAATTTTTTATATTTTCTTTTTTTCATAGTTCGTAATCGTCTCTTAAAAAATAGCGCGCGCATAGTTTTTTCTAGTTAAACATATAATACCCCGTGCGTTAAAAACATGCGTGTCTAAGATCAGACAGCCGTGTATTACAGCAAAACAATTTTACGCGGGCGGGCAAGAGCGATGTTTTCATCAAAGATTACAACCTGCGGTAATTTGGGTGGATTGAAATGCGTGTTTATTCATGAAACTGGAAGCGCGGATCAGTGAAATGTACATTTTACCCACATTTCGAACATTCAAAATTAAACTCATTGGAATCGTGTCCATTTCAGAGTCGTTGATTTCTACTAATATCCTCCGCATAGTGCTATTCTGGATTATCACGATAAACCTTTCACCTATACGTACCGCGTGCTTCGGCAAAGTTTTTCCCTTATGGATATAATGCTCAAAAATGAAAAGGGAATAAAAACGAGTTATTCCGCTACATTAAACATGTAGGGTATTACCAAGTCGTATTTTTATGGAAGCTTTTATGTGTACGGCCGCAATAAGCACTTATTGGAATATGAAATTTTCATCGGACTTTAAATAACGAACTTAATCGACGGTATAATAAAATTGTATCTTAGATTTAAATCCAGCCCGGCGTTATAGCGAATATCCGGCAGGTACAATTTCAGCGATAATAAACCGTCGGAAAAAAGGCGGCGTGCACATATAAATAACTCAAAATGAGGCATGTAAATGGTCGGGCATTTCGCGTTCATCTGCGTGTGTATGCGAAAAGAGAAATATGAAAGGAAAGGAAAATTTCGCGAGCGGATATCTAATAAAGAAATTTAAGATTGCTCATCCATCCAATTTGAGAGGAGTTCTAATAATTTCAAGCAGCGAATCTAGCAACGTCGAGTTAAATCAAATCCTCTCACAAATTCCCTTCCTCTCGTTTTTTTATTTTTTCTCTATTTTTTTTTTTAACTTCTCATGATTTAAATTAACGCTTGCGCGATAGTCGGTTTGAAATTGCCGACCTGTATTTTATTGAATGTATGATAAATTGCCTCAAAAACTTCCATCCGCTATACGTAGACGTTGTGGGGCAAAAAGAAAGAAAGAGGCAGAGGAGAAAGCCGTCTCTTTGCACGCTTAACTCGTGAAAGAAGAGATCGTAGAAATCCCTTCGTGAAGCAACGTGATCGCGATTAGAATCGCGGCGATTCTTTTCACGGGACGGAGGGTCTACTGAATGCACTCGAACCCCCGATATTCGCGACATTAGCCCTGAATTAATGATCGATTAACAAATCTGACGCTCAGAAGTTTATATCTAATCCACGCATCACCGTGTAATAGAATTTTTTTTTAGTTCTCTAGTTGATACCGAGCAAACGACAAGTTAGATTGATTGCGTAAGTCATTTCTCGTAAAAAAAGAAAAAAAAAAGAAACAAGCTAAATATTAATTCATCGTTATTAATTGCTTCTATACAATATTATTTTCTGTACAAATAATTTTAAACGAGTTTGAGTATTTTTATTAGCTCTCTCTCTCTCTCTCTCTGATTTTTTTTTATACACATGAGAAGAAAACAATATAACACGCGCCCCAAAATTTTTCAATTATTTTAACACGTACCGAAATATTGAACTATAGTAGTAGTAATTCTTAGTCAAAGATAAATTTCTCGGATAGTGTGCAAAGTGTCCCTTCTAGAACGTCGTGATGGATACTTTAAAGGGCGCAGAAAAATGATTGACGATCCCGTGCCCGCGCGATTTCGGTTACATACACGTATACCCATACAATATAAAGAAAACAAGGCCACACACGCTCCCTTTTTCTTCCGCTTCTTCTTTTCGTAAGAAGAATATCTTACGTCCGTTGACCGACCGAAAGGATGAAGGGCCCCGTCACGTTACGGGAAGACGCGTCGCAATTCCGTGTCATCCAGTTATTATCTCGCGATAGGATCTTCATTGTTATACCCTTGGACGGGTCACGAGTTTAATAACACCAGTTAACTACCGCGCCGTTCGCGGTGCTCCCTAATATCGATTATTATACGCACGTTTCTCTAAAGGGTTGTTGCGATAACGGCTTATTTGCTCCGCTGAACCAAGGGAAACAATAAGCCGCGGCAGACGAGTAAAGAACGATTAATTACGGTTATAGTTTCTGGGAAAAGTCTTTGTCTTCGGGGAAAGAAGCCGGGTGACGTATCTCCGGCCGACTTTTTTTTTTTTCTCAGGCGACGAAGAATTTTCCCTGAAGTCTTCCGAACGGCAAATTAATTTCTCCATTACGAATTTGTTTAATGTGAAAGATAAAATGCAGAAAAAAAAAAAAAAATTATCCTTCCGTCACGCGATAAGAAATAGGTGGGCGATTGCAGGCGCGTTATTTAATTAATTTGATAGGTAATTATTTTTTTTTATACACGTAATAATATGTATCTATATCCCATCGATTTAATATATTAATAAATATGGATATTCCAAAGCGGCGGAGTGAATTAAAATATCGTTGTAGTCTCGAGGTTAATTTAGTCCCAGTTTGCAAATATCGTCCCTGGGGAAAAGCAAATACGTTGCGAGGAACCGCGTCTTTTCCTTCACGCCCCCAATTTATTTCCTGTGAGCGAGGGCATTATTAGGGTATCAATAAGCGAATCGGTGGCATACGTGTAAATGATCACGAACCCTGATCGAGACATATGTCGGGTGGGATTACAAGGGTCGCGGCCGTATTTTACGTTACATTACGCACGGACGTGCCGCCGAGAGGAATCCTCGTCCTTGTTCGCGTCTCGGGTCTCGGAACGAATTTTCGTTCCGTCGCGTCGCTCACGAGTCGTGTCGCGCTTATATCTCCGCACGAAATCGCCAAGTTCCCCGCGTGGGTTACCTCTCCCATGGGCGGTGCGTCGCGCGAACGTTACGGGTCGTCTCCGATGGGGTGTTTTCCACGACGGTCGTTTCGCAAATCAAATTTTCATTAGGCCGCAAAACGTACGGCGCACATTTCGGGGCCTTGCGCGGAGAAACGATATCTTTCGCCGCGGCGTAATAAGATCGGAATTTATCGGCAATCAATGTATTTAATACCGCACGAGCAGTTTCCTTCGTTTGGAAACGTTTCGGAATATTACTAAATAACTTAAAGACGAAGAGAAAAGAAAAGGAGAACAAAAAAGGGGGAAAAAAAAACATTTTCGTTATCATGAATAATTCTCGACCGGCGACTTACTGTTTTAGATCGTCTTCGTGATCTGCCTACGATATACATATAGAACGAGAATTTTTACAATAAGAAGGGCGGCGAGAGAAAAGAAGGTCCTTCTCGCCGCTCAATTTTTAATGCTAATTGCAAAAGCCGAGGTGATAAGACCAATATGCGATGTAGGGTGTAACATATACACGTGATATGCGGTAGAATTAAAGTGCGCGCGATCTTTGCGCGTGCAATTGGAGCTTCCGGAAAATTTCAAGAAATTGTAGCGGGAGTGCCTGTCGTAATATCAAAATTCCGCGCGCGATAGGTTGCAGCAATCGATTGCGCGAAAATAGAATTCGTCCTAAATCGGATGGTTTTCGCGAGCGCAACATATACGGCTTCTTCTTGATAACTTTCGCAAACGTTACCGATAGAAAACCGACTACCCGTATTACGAACGCTGAATATTGAGATACATTGATCAGCAAAAACCCGCACGTATGCATAATTAATCGAATTATCAATCAAAGTCTCCATTATCAGTGAAACATATTAGAGCGTGGATATTAAAGCTAAATTAAAATTAAAATTGTCGCGTGAGAGGCAACACCAGAAAAAAAAGTCCCGTGTATCTCGCAACGTGATAATTTTACAGTGTCATCAAATTAATTAATTAATTAAAAATTCATTACAGAAGAAAAAAGAAAAAAGAAAAAAAGCAGTAAGCTATAAATACACAAAACTATTGTACTTGTTATAATCAGCGTATAAAACGACCGACGATGAATATTAATACAGCTGTCGTGACGAGCTTTAAGTTTTTCATACATGTATAGTATTATTTCCAATTTGTTTTACGACACACACAAAAAAAAGAAAGAAAGAAAGAAAAGAAAAAAAAAAAAAAAAAAGTCTAATACGTTATCGATACGATAAATGCACGTAATACTACCCTTGTTTTTGTACATAATCTCTCTCGCGAAATACGAGCGTCCGAGAGGAGATGATACGATAGTCCCAACCCCATCTTGTAGATACATACACGTCGTACGTTACGCGGCGCGGGCAAAATGCAAAAGTCATTTCCCTTAAGTCGCGCAGAGCCGGGCTACTTCGCCAAACGTTATTGGCGACGACGTCGAAACGTGAGCTCCTCGCGGGTCCGCAAAACTAGCGGCGGAAGTTTCGTAATGAAGCGAGGGCCGAAGTGAACGAAACTCCCGAGCACTTCGTCGTTGATCTTTTCCACTCGTCGCCACACACGTAAGCGGCCAGGCGGTTTGACGCTTTTGTAAGCTCGACGGTACAGCCGCTCGCACGTTCTTTCCCGGTTCAATTACATTAAAGAACATCCGGGGATGTTCTCTTCCCTCTTTTTTTTTTCTTTCTCTTTTTTTTTTTTCCTCCCCTGCGTTTACCGGAATGGTGCGCGTTTCAACTATACCGCCGTGTATACGTATACCGCTCGGCCCTTTTTCGTCGCAATTTTTCCACCTGTCCCTACGACGATGCTTTTTAAAGTGCCATGCACACCCGCGATAAAACTCGACGAGATTTATAAATAAATGTAACGTTTCGCTACAATATGCACGCTAGCACCTTTCAATAAATTTTCATTATTCAGCCGTGGTCTCGAGACGAGGTACGTTTATTCAATGATTAAATGTCGTAGGTGCTACAATTTGTTATTTCATTCGACGCAGTTAATGCTTGGGGAGGGAAAAGAAAAAATAAATATATCTATATTTTTTTTTATTCAAATAAAATATTAGAAATGGCAAGGGGGAATTGTTAATCGTGCGTATATATGTATATCGATCCTACGCACAGTCCGTTATTCAATCTTTGTTTAACAGCACTTCTCTCTTACAATGTCGGACTAAACTCGCTTTCTATTACTGTGGATGGTATAAATTGACGCATCGGTTCTTTGATGCAGCCTCCAATACTGTTCCTTTTCGCGTAGTTAAATCTCCGCTTCGATCTCACAATAATTTAAATTACATAGAAGCCGTTTAATGCAATATTAATTATTAGAAAAAAAAAGAAAAAAAGAAATTAATTAAAACTAGTATTGCAGTTCGAATTTTCTTACACGGTGCTTTTTGGGCTTTCTCAAGTACATGTGACATTATTGATACGGGGAGGGGGGGGGGAAGGGGTTGAAATAACTCGTGTAAGTAGCCGGGGTGAAGAGCAAAAAGCGCGCAGCGGCGTCGTTTGGAAATTCAACGCGTCATCCAGCGCGGGCTACACGTACGTCTTTTTGTCAGCCAGCGCCGCGAAACGCGGGCATAATTTCGAGAAGAAGGGGTTAGTAACCTCTACACATTTGCCGGGATAGTGGGAGACACTTCGGCTCTTTTCAGGTCGACTGGACCAGCCGAATGATTAATGGGCAGGTACTGAAAAAAGAACTTTCATCCATCTTTCCTTCCCTTCATCCACGCACCCCCTCCGGCTCTCCTCCGCACCCGCCCCTTACCGCCCCAGCCCTCCGCTCGCCTCGTGCGTTACCCCGCGGTCCGTCCAAGGACACGCGTGGTCATCGGATAGCGGCAAAGAACAAAAATGCCGTGGGGGAGGATAGACAGATTTATCGTGGGGTATCATTTGCAGGGGCGCGCTTGACAAATTTTTGGATTCCCTTAAGCATTCGGGACGAGTTCATTCCTCCCTCTCTCCTCCCGCCCTGCGGTCGTTTCTCCGCCGACATTCTCATTCGCCGGTGATGGATAGCCCGTGAGAAAATGAAAAGCCGTCTTTGATTTATCGCTAGCCGATCATCTCCGCCGGCGGAAGAAGCCCGCGCGCTATCGCGAGGCACGCCGACCGGGTAATGGGAGCACCCGGGACGCTCTTCTCGAATTATCCGGCCGCAAAACACGCGCCGCGCCGAGAGAGCGCCGAAAGGATAGTTGTGTAATCGCGCGTGCATTAATTATCGCGCGGCCCCGAAAGTGCTTCGTGCAATATTCTGATATATTAGCGCAAGAAGCTGCCGGCGCGAAGATTTAAAGGACGCGAGAGTTACTGAGGCTGTACGTTCTTAAACATTTCATTCGTGTTAATTTCGAAGCGCCTCGATCCCCTCGCAAAATAATGCTGTTATCAGAATGAAAAGAAAACAAGATTCTTGTCTCGTTAAAAAGAAGCACTGCATTAATTTAATGAAATAGAACCTTTTCTTTTTTTGCTTCTTTTTTTTTTGTTCTTTTTTTTTTTTTTTTAACATATTGCATCAACGTTTTTGTGAGAAAATCCTTTGGAAAATTGCCGTCATTAGTAACAGAGGATAAAATGCAAACGAGATCACTGAAACGATCAAGACCATTACTTTATCGTATTTAGTACAAGTGGTGGGTATCAAGCTCGCTTACCGCTATCTTTATCAAAGGCTTTAAGCGTTAGTTTAAATTTTGAGATAGAAAACGTCCGTCCGACATACAATATCCTCCAATATAATGTCAAATGCCCATTTAAATACAAGCAGTTAATAATTTTGCATTTTAAACGTTATGTTAATAGATCGGAGCTTCTATTATTTTCTTTACCTATTTTTTGATTTAAATTATTCATCAAATACGTTAATATCGATGTATTTTTCAAAATGTCTCATTAGTTTTATTTTTTTAAATGTTTTTTTTTTATAAAAAAAAAGAATATATATATTTATATCGCACGCTTTGATCGTGCTTGAAAATGAGAATTTAATTACTCAGAATTCGTTTGAAAACAGACGATAAAAAGTGCTTTTAAAAAGTCTGGCACCGCCCGTCCCTCGTTTTCCACCAGATAATCCATTAATTAGTAAAAGAAAGGAACATTTTCGCGGCCGTGATATTTCGTCGACCTAACAGCCTGGACACAAGCCTCTGGCATCACTCTATTTCATTTAAATGCCTACGTACAAAGCGCCAATTCGTCGCTTTCGAAGTTTATATCCGAGTTCTTTTAATGCTATTTTACAAACAATATTTTAACGCAGACTAAATATATTTTCTAAAGCAGATATAATTTCACTTACACCGTGCAAAACTATTTCTTGAAAGAAAAAGAAAAAGAGAAAAAATCTAAATTGTTAAAAGTTAAAAAGAAAAAAAACTTTTAAATATCCACAATAAAATAACCGAAAAAAAAAAATTACATTTGCATAGTATACTTTAACGAATTGTTGTAGATAAAAAAAAACGGGGGGGGGGGGAATTCAATTATATTTGCGCAGGACAGGAAGGTTATTCCTTCGTGGATTCACCCTACTTTACTCGTGAGAATAAAATTCACTTCTGGACTATCCATTTGCCCGTTATCCACAGTTCGCGGCACAGAGTTCTCGTGATTTTTGCTATGTATGTTCACCCTGATTTTCGCTACCGTTCTCTCAAGCACGCGTGTTCCGTGTTGACCATTCTGTCCTGCTGTTGGCCGCTCCTCTAACTGTCGAGCGACATGACCAACTTCTGTACGTTCAACTGTATGTCTGTGGCGGGTTGGTATAGCTACTTATTAATGGGAAGACTTGTTGCTCCGTCACGACACTGTAGTCGCAGTTCCATTGTAGCTTACACGGTTGTCTCTATTCAATTTTGAAAGAAATGAATAATTTTTCACCTTAGACGCAACAAAAAAAAAAAAGTATAAATATAAAAAAAGAAAAAAAATTATTAAATTAAATTAAAATAAAATTCCGCGGACTAAATATTAGCAGTTTATGCTTATCAGCTTTAACTCAATTCCCGAAAGATGTAAGTTTCGCGGTTGAGGGTGGGGAAATAAAATAAAATAAAATAAAATAAAAATAAACGGCCGAGTGTCGTTTTCTTTTCGCTCGAGTGTTCTCTCGACTGAAACCGTCTGCCGATGTCAGTACATTTTACGTACGTTGGTTGCAACAGAGCCAAATGTATTTTTCATGAAGCCGCAATAAAACTTGCAGCGACGAAAGCCAATAACAGTAAACCGGCGGGCTCATGCGAGGCATACTCACCGGCTGAGTATAAACCATTCCGTCGCGCACTTTTCGTTACGAGGTGTGACAACTGACGAATTATTCACCCAAGTTTGTCAGATTAATGTACTTTAATTAATTAGAAAAGAAAACAGAGGAAAAAAAAAAAACAATTAGATCACATTCTTTCCCCGACGAGCAACAAGTTGCGTGTCTACCGGAATCGTGTTTACGACATGACTAATGTTAACGACGTGCGCGTTTCGTTTTTCATTATCTTAAAATACACCATCGGCGTTGGTAATTATACCTCGTCTATTATCACGCACTTAATAAAAATGTTCAACATTTTATAATCCTGAAATCGTCATATAACGCATTTTAAAACCCGAGTGCCGCTTCCTTATGAATGCGCGCGATCAATTTTTGCTCGGCAAACGTGTGACGCAAGTGACCTAATTACGAAGCTACTTAACATTAAAAATTTGACCGAAAAGAAAAAAAAAAATATATATATATATTCATACAGTATATATGTACACCTATTCGTGAGGGTATGCAGCATCTTCAGCTACGAGATCCAAGCTCTCTTGCCACAAGCGAAAAATTTCATTTAAAGAGAAAGAGCTTTTCCGCACATAAGTTTAATTAAAACCTTTTCCCAACCGTTTTATTCTCGTTTTCTTTAAATAAGATTTATCCTTAAATAAAGAGTATAATAATATTCCGTGCATTCGTTACATTTCGTTGTAAATTTCGTCGGAAGCTCTCCTGCGTAAGCCTCGAATTATTTGCGCCGGTCAGATATCGCGGAGGCGAAAGTAGGAAAATAGAGACCGATGTGACTGAAGAATAGGCGCCCTGTCGCCTTTCTTACGATTCTCGTAGGCAACAACGACCGCATGTAACTTGGTCGATATGAAAGCTAATGAACCAATTACACGTAATAGGACCGTCGCCTTCGAGGAACGATTGTCTCGGCTTTCTCGGTTGCTTCAAGGACTCTCGCTATGCAAACAATAGCCACGACGAGGAACGTTGCAACAGCCTGCACTCGATCGGTTTCGAATCGCGCTTTTAATTGAAGTCAAGTAATATCGCATGCCCCGCGGAGTAAAAGGCGGAGTTTTTATTTCCTTTCTTTCTTTTTTTTTTTTCTTTTCTTTTTTTACGCGACGCATGGCAGCATTATAAATTAATTAAGCGCGTGCTTTATAGATTAATTAGCATGGAGTAATTAAGGAACTATGTTGAAGACTGCCAGAACGGAATCAAAGCGCAAACGTTAATTTAGTATTGCAGTGCTGCACTTGGAACGTTACTTATTACGAATTCTTCGCGAGGTTTGTTCAAGTAATTAAAAAAAATTAATAAATAAAAAAAAAAAAAAGGACGAGAGAAAATATTAGTTGTCAAGGAAGAAGGTTTTGAAATTCGGTATCGGTTCAATTAGCAATTAATATTCAGCATATAAAATTTTTTTATAACGCGTTGAATCGTGTGGAGATGAAAGAGAGAAAAAGAGAGACGGATTGATAGCCGGGGGGGTGAGATGGGGGTGAGAACGGGCGTACGTTCCTCCGCTACCCCTATTCTCGCTCCATCCTTCTCTAGCAAGTCGAGCAAAAGTACGCAGCAGAGCCCCTTCGCACGTATCAAGAATCGCGCGTAATCAAAACGTCTTTCTCGAGTTTTGCAAATAAATTTCAATGCGCCAAAGGCTTGCCAAGATTCCGACTCGAGAATGAAACTTTTTCCCAGATACACGTTTATTTAGCCGGGGTTTTAACGTCGCGGTACCGACCCCTTCCCGTGCCTGCGACGCCAATCTACAACGTTGTTCTCACCATGTTGAACAGATTCTTCGTTTCTTTACTAACGGCTCTTGCGAGGGAAATTTTGCGGTTAATGCAAAAGCCAATATATACACCGCAAACTTTAACCTTCCTTGTCATATAGCAAGAAATAATTCCCTCCTCTCTTTAATTAGTTAGCCTTTTAATACTGAATTTATCACTATCGCAATATTTATCCTGCGATAACGTTGATCCAAGGATCAATTTTATACTTTACAAGCCTGGAAAATCGCGGCGTTGAATTATAATTCGTAAGATGTTCAAATAATAACAGTGACCGATACAGCGCAATAACCATCTGCTTTAATTTCCTTTCTCCGGCGCAGTTTTATAAATATATTTTAATTCGAATGCACCGCAGAAGTACAATTGATATAATTTCATCGAGTTTAATGTTTGCTTTACTTCTAGAATGCTAAATTAGATCAAATCAAAAGCGTATCTCATTTCCATCGTACGTATAAACATATTTTAGTTATCGAGAATAATTTGCTTCATTTTGACGAAGACAATAAAAGTCATTATTTTTGTATTATTAAAATCACCTCGCGTAATTTTTTTTATCTCTCTCTCTCTCTCTCTCTCTCTCTCTCTTTTTTTTACATTATTGAGTTTCGCGCTTAAGGGATCTACGTCTAAAATGTCTACGTGCCAGAGTGGAATCCACTCTGGTTAATGAAGTTTTGAAATTATCTCCATTGAGTCAATCGGAATCTTAAATGCTCCTTCATATAGTCCTACGGAGAAGCGGATATATTTAGGATATTGCCTCGTGACCACGCGAGGCTGCAGCTACTCTCCAAAATTAATGCTCAAGTTCCATTTCGATAAAGGATTTGAGCTTGGATTATTCCGTACGGAAGTTCGTGCATATCTGCTGTACGCAATTTTGAAACCTCATCAATGCCATTAAGAGCAGCTTAAAGCTAAATATTAAAACACAATTCCCAAAATAAATTTGTTCTTTTTTATATTTTTTTTAGAAGCTAGTCGCGCGATTTTAAAACGTTGAAAAATGTTAAGCGTGTATAATAAAAAAAAAAAAAAAAATACTATAGTAAGATATATTAATTTAGGAAATAATATTCCTTCATATTTTACTATTTTATTTATTAATTGCGTATTAAATATTTATTAACAATAAATAGGCCAGTTAAACTTTCAGTACGAAATAATGCGTACGACTTTTACATAACGGAATAAAATGCAAAATTGAACAGCCACATTTAGTTAAATCTGGGGCATTGATAAGTATCTTCCGCGTCCCTACTTTTCTACTTAATTACTTTTCCTCCCGTAATGACGTTGAGATATGTATTGAATTCATCTATAAATGTAGAAGCACAGAAATATAAATTTATAAAATACAATAATGCTAATATAAAATATTAGCAGAAGACAAAATAAAAGTCTAACAATAACGTTGAAAACATACATTAAAGTATAACATACACGTTCTATAACTGATGCTGCATAATCGCGTTTGTTTCAATAAACCTAAGACGCTAGATTTTATAACGTCCGCATAAACGATTAGACAATCTTTCCTAAAGAAAATTTGTCTCACGTCAAAATACTGCACGCGGCCTCCCAACTTTCACGATTTATTAAACGCTAAAACTATCCCCGCCGTTGAGATGCAGGTAAATTACGGAGAACTAGGAATACCGATCGGCAGAGTGTTCGCTGGAGTACTACGCTATTTCCATTTTAACGATACACATAACTTCGCCCGAGAAAGAGTGGCTTAAAAGTTTGCGCCAAATATAGCCAAGCTGGGTGTTGATTTAATTCAATTCCATCGCGCACAGCTTAAGTACATTCGTCGCGGGCGTTGCATATATGTACGGCGTATACGTACAGGCGCGTACGTGTGCTTATGCATATATGTACAAAACCGTATATCCGGTACTCGGCGTCCTACGGCGCGGCGTTTTAGGATCCTGCGGCGCGTACCACGACGAAGGATGACAAGGCGTTCGCGGGGTAGCCGGAAGAGGGTGGCTCAGGAGGCCGTGGCCCATTTTCACGCAATGACGTCAAGCCGTATCCCCGCGTACGTCACCGGATTCGGAAAATGTAGTTTTACCAGCTATGGGACAACCGCCGCGCGCGATCGACACTGTCCATTGCACTTGAAACTCATACTGCAAAGTGCACTTTTGGTGCATGCGGCACACGCGTGAATCAAATATCTGCAAAGTTTGATTTTATTTCTAGTTAATTACGTTAAGAACTTTTTTGTTTTTTTTTTTGAGGGGTTTTTTTTTATAAAAACGCTGGGACCATCGAAATAAAAATGACCAACTGTACATTTACTCGATGTAATCGATAGGTATTGTTTTTGATATTTGTTTGTTTTAATTTCTTTTATCAGTTAAATTACATATGTTATAAATCGACAGTAATTAATGTTAATTTTTCTTTTTTTGAAATTTATATTTAAAAAATCAAAAGTTGACTGGAATTTTAAACTAATGCTCTCGTCCTCTCTTTCTCTCTCTCTTTCTTTCTTTGTTCGGAAGTTTAATAATTTTCCTCAAACAAATATTCTTTACCATATAGTATTTACTTCATGGCTTTTGCAAGCAATAGACCGGAAGTTACGAGATTTAATACTTAGAGAATTAATCTCAAAATTTACCAAGGGATAGAAACTTTATAGAGATTACCAAAGCAAGCAGTTTGGTAATATACATTTTGACAAATTAAGAAGGATAAAAAAATCAAAACTACTTTACGACGGCAAATACATGCCAGAAAACAATTTTTTTAAAACGATAAAAATTCTATTTAATTAATCAGTTAATGATTATTTTTCCATAAAGTTAAAAATAATGCAGTTGTAGGATAAATCATTTCATGAAACAATTTATTAGCTAAATAATATTGAAATCAGGCTTTTCTACACGCGCGACCAATGTGGTTCAATGGTGATAAGCGAATTGTCCGCTGAATTTTAATTAAAACGTAACAGACGGCATAACGACATTAGCATTTAGCCCGCATTCGTTTTAGTGTACAATGTTTAGTACATCAATTCAATTTATGCCGAGTACATATTAATAATTGATATTCATATTGAATATACATAACGTAATTTCTTTCACCAACAACTGAAGTGATTTATATTGAGAAAAAAATATCAAAAATATTGTCTTCTAATTACGTAAATAGAATATAATTTTTTTTCCCTTAATTTTTAACAAACATAAAACTCCACAAACAATCGGGAAGTAAAGTATCTTTCTTTCAAACCTCGAAGAACGTAAATTAAACTTTCAAAAACGCTCGATCGAAAAGTACAACAGAGAAAATATCATTTAAGAGATAAAAAAAAATATTAAAAAATAAAAAAAAAAAAGGATATCGCTCGGATTAACAAATTTGCATTTGCTACTCTAAACGTTAATTTACTTTGTGGCGTGCGTATATCGCGCTTGGAAATCCTATGAAAATTGTAGTAAAATTGCTGCGAATTGGCCAGCTGTTGTAAATAAATAAATTCAACGAAGCGGATTGACTGTTCGCAAAAAAAAAAAAAAAAAAAAAAAAAGAAAAAAGGAAAAAAAGTGGATCGTTCTGATTGCAGTCATGCTGCAGCTTCGCGCCTATGTTGCGAGCAAATTCAACGGGTAGGAAGCGTTTATATAACTGGGACAGAGAATTTGATTCGGGTCTGCTATATCCTATCGCGTCTTCCTATCGGCGTATTTCTACTACTCGTGATGGATATGAAAACAAGACGATTTGCGAAAGTTAACTCCTTAATTACGACGGCTTCGTTAGTTCGAAAGCGTGTACTGTTTGATAAAATGCAGTTTACGAAAATTAAAATAATAATAATAATTTGTAGCACAGCAATATCTTTGTAACGCAAGATTTTTGTAACACAATACGATTTAATTTTCGTAATATTATTGTCACATTATTAATTTTTAATTTAGTACAAAAGCAAATCGTAGTCGCTTTTTTCTTTTCTTTCTTTTATTTTTAATGAACTGTTAATAAACGTAATATTCTTTCGTAAAGTATTCAATTTAAAAAGGCAACTTTGTTTCGCCGCGAACACCGGGGGGAAACAATACAATTTATTTCCGTTTATTGTCTGGTAAGACTTTCCCGGATGAAGATACATCGCGCGGCAGCCGAGGAACTGAGGTCGTTGAAAAGTCCATTGTCGGGCTCACGTTGCACCGTATGCAACAAATAAAGAACAGCTGAGTCAAGCTCCGTAGTAACGCCTACGCGCGTGTTATAAACTACCGTGACGCTTATTCGAATTCTATGAATGGGACACCTGCCGAAAACTTTCCCAGCGCGATATAAACCCGGCGGAGATTAATTCTACCGACGTACGCGCGCGCGTATGGAAACGAAAAATATATCTCGAGGCAGCGTCGCGACGATATCGTATTTATAAATTTTTATTACCGAACGTTGAGTTGAAATTATCTCCCTGCCGTCGCGATGCGACCTGTTCGAGATCCTGCGGGCGGGCTGCGGTTGCGTAGCAACCTATCTCGCTGAGAAACGAAAAGTAACCTCCGGGCAAAACTAATGAGCCGCGCGGAAAACGGAAACGATTTCCGGGGCCTAAATTCGCCGTCGTTTACGGCGAGCCGCGGCGAAGGCAGGGAATAAGAGAGGGAAAAAGAAAACGAGCGAGCGGCACGTGGAAGATGGGCTCGATGGTGTGATAACGTGCAGCCGCATTGCGGCACACGGACCCACCATGCTTCGAGAGCCGGCTGCATTCGCCGAGAAGCGGCCGTACGGAGGACTTTTCTCATATCTCGAACTCCTCTATCTTCCCCGTCGCTCTAATACTACCCGCCATCGCGAGAGAGCTGCTCTTTCGCGTTTATCCATTCATACGGATACCGCCGCGCGATAGCGAATCTTCGCATTTGGCTCGAGATCTGCTCCGCGAATGTACGAAACGCGCCCGTAATCGTTGGCAGTATAGAATCGATGCCCCCGCGTTAAAAATGCATTTTGTAAAATGGATTTCTCGATGACGTAGTTTACGTTTATCCGCCGCGGGTTTCTTAAGAAATCCCGTAGAACGTGTAACGTAGATTTGCGGGAGGGAAGGTGGATTTAGTCGTCGGATGAGGGACGTTTGCGACATATCAGTTTTTATATCGAGGCTTGATAGGGCGAAGCTGCGGATGAAAGATACAAGTAGTGGCGATTAAAATTTTTTTAAGTGTGAATTTTCTCTAGAAATTTACTTCCGCGTCTTTTGTATTTTATTCCCGTTTTCGTGCGCATGAAAAAATTTTAGAATATGATTAAATAAATTAAACATAATCGCAAAAAGAAAAAAAAAAAAAACACAAGTTGCGCCATAGATTTTAGATCGTCACATATTACTTTTAATTAATCTTAACGAGAAATCGTTATTAATAAAAAAAAAAAAGAATTATTTTTAAATTAACAATTATTTTTATTCTTTTTACAAAAACAAATGATGCTTCCTCTAAGTAATAATAATATTCTAACAAATTAATATTAATGTTCCTAAACAATCAATAACGTTTACGGTGATCTCGAGGGGCTACTTCGCGTCGGCGCTTCCGTGAAATTCTCTATTATTTCTGTTACTACACGATTTCTGTAGTTCTGCAACTGATTAATGAACGTACATGTGTTGACATGTGTATTACGCGATGCGCAGCTATTCGCCGCGTATGTAATACGAGTGTGCTCATTAATTGTTTCAAAGTGTCTGTAAACTCTTAAGCTCATATATGTGTACGTTAAGCATCTGAACAATTTCGTTGGTAGAAAACGAAGTCGTACGAGAAATGGCATTTAATCGTAAGCCCGTTTAATGGCGCAGAAAAAAAAGAAGTTCTATATTAATTACGAGAAAATTTATTTATTTCGAAATAATTCACGCGAGCGATATGCTTAATGAAGTTAAGTATGAGAAGAAGATATCGCATAATCTCTGTTGACTTTAATTAAGAACAAGCTATTTACATAATAAACAAAGAGTATAAAGAAAAAGTAAGTGAGCCTGATAAAATTGCGAAGAATGATATCAAAGCTGCTTATTTTGCATCCGTCCGTATTGTATTAACCCATTTTTCTCACTTTCTGTCATTGCTTTTTCTACCGTACGACTCTTATATCGCGACGACTTTTCTCAAAAAAGAAAAAAAAAGAAAAAAAGAAAAAAAATAGAAAAACAGTTTTTAATTAAAATTTGATAAAGAGCGCAACGCAGCGAGAAACTGTCTAAATTTAAAGTTAATCGGAATTCGAAATTGTGTAAAATTCGAACGAATCTATGTTTCGAACGGATGTAAAGTAATGTTGGGCAGCTTGAAAGCTTGAAATAATAACCCGCTACACCCTGATATCGCTCAAGTATAAAATTAATATCTATCCGTCCATCGCGAGATAACGAGTAACGAGATACGAAGGCATAATACGATCGGAGTGATTTGTAATGAATTGAATCCTTATGGATATACATATACGTATGTATGGACACACACACGTGCACGGGTTAGCTTCCTCCAGGCACGCAAATAGGACAGAATAGGTAAATAGCAATTGAATGAAACGAGACAGGTAAAGAGGTGGGCGTATGGAGAACGATGCCGTTATCTCCTGTATTAAACGGACTCAAATTCGCTATCGATCGTGGCTTGTCGAATTAACTCACGGTTCTCGTCGGTATGTGTCTCGCGTGCATATGCATGTGCGTATTATATGTTTGCGTATGCAGTATTTCTGATGCCTCCAGCAACAAAATTGTATTTAGGTGTCGGACAGATAGTGAAAGAGAGAAAAGAGAGAGAGAGAGAGAGAGAGAGAGAGAAAGGGAAATTATTGTGTAAAATAAACGGGAGAGAGAAAAGGAGAAAGAATTAATTAACAATATTTAAGATAATTTACACGATTATTAAAATAATAATTGCAAATACACGTCTTATAGATAATACATTAAAATTTGTTATAAATATTTTGTTCCATGACTGACGTAAAATTGCCAATATAATAATTATTCTCACAAAGCACGTTGTACACAATAATCCTGTTATTAGATTGAATAACGAATATAATAGACTGCAATCAGGAAGTAATAAAGATAATGTAGCCGTGAGGTGTATAAGACAAAAACAAAAAGAGAAAAAGAGAGAGAGTTTAAACGGAACTGAAATAAAAGTTCTGTGAAAATTAGGTGCTCCGTGAGCGAATAAAAAAAAAAAAAGAGAGAACAAAAAAAGGTTCTCTGTTATCGACGATCGTGATTATTATCAATAACGAACAAATCTATACGCTTCGCTAATATTCGTGACGAACGCGGGCATCGCAATCGCGCCGCGAGATGCAATATCGCTGATGTTTCCAATTTAAAACATCGAAGAGCGAGGGATACGTGACAGCACGCGAGAGATTTTGCGTCGTCGGTCGGTGGTATATTAAGGACAAGAGACGCGGTGATGATTCGCGAAATGCAATTTGATTTGATTTCTCGGGGCGAGATGGCACGCCGGCGTCGAGAATGAAGATGACCGAAATACAAGTCGATCGCGTCCAATTAATCGCGGCGGCGATGCATATGCATGCACGCGTACGGCTCGGGAATAACGTCCATATCGGCTATCGTTCCGCGGCCCGTTATGTATTTATGCAATGACATTTACGCGCATCACGCTTGGCGATACGCACGCACGCACGCACGCCAGGCGTACTCGAAGACGAAGCGTTAGGCGCACCGCACAAGACTTTCCGTAAACGCGTTACGTTACGTACGAACCAACTTCAAACTTACGCCGCACTTATACTTGAATTTTTTTTGGAGTTTTTCCTAAAACTCCAAAAACGTAGCGTTCTATTGCGTTTACGTTTTTCTTTGTGCGTTGACCCAAGTTCAAGTATAAGTGCGGCGTAAGTTTAAAGTTGGTTCGTACGTAACGTAACGCGTTTACGGAAAGTCTTGTGCGCCTTAGGCCGCGGTAAACGTAAGCGAGAAAGCTTAGAAACTTAACGCAGAATTTTTTAATTGGCTGGCTAAATTTTCAATTGTAATTAGTTGTTTACTTTTTATTTTTTTATTTTTTTTATATATATATTTTTTTTTATGTCATTTAATTTCACTGTTTGCCACGATTGGTTCTTACTTCACGACATTATTATTGCGTCGAAGACGCGTTGCGAGAATTGACGTAAGCAAGTTTCGAATCTGCCGAGGAACCGCCGGAGTCCGGTTATTAAAATGTCAGGATAATAATTCCGTGTCTTCAAAACGCATCGATGATTTAAAAACGATGTAGAATTAGCCGCGTCTCCTTCCGTTTACCGGATTTTAGAGATTACCTCGACGAGACGGTCGCTATTTCAGCGTGATCGCAATCCTCCTCCCCCCGCAGCGTAACAACTGATTACGTCACGTCGACGGTCAATAATTTGCCGTAGTATTTGCCGCAAAACACGGGAGATTTCCTTAGGGAATCGAAACCTTTGACAATTACAAAGATCCCCGCGCGAGGCAACAGGAGGGTAACTGTAAGATCGCGTCAGTTCCGCCGGCCAATCAGATTACGTTCGCGATTACATCTATGAGACGCATACCAATTATCGATTAATTACGGATCGTACCAAACGGCCTTTACAGCTACAACAAACGCCGGCATTAAGCCGACGTAATTAATCGACGAGATCTTACGATCAAAACGCACTAAAAATATTATACAACTTCGAAGATCGCGAAAACTACGGAGACTCTAATTTTTAAATACAAATATATGTATATTTAAAATTAAATAATTCAATGTGTTAAAAAAAAAATTAATACCGCACCCGAAAATATCTACAGACTGCCCGGTGGTCTGCGAAAAATCTTTATTTTCAAATTCTGAATATCTCTTATGAAAAATCTGATGTCGAGCGTGTAAAAAAAAAAGAAAAAAAAAATCCGGAAAAAGAATTCGACAAGAACCATAAACGCGATCGTGCCTAATTTGACACGAGCCATTCATGTACACGCGATCTCGATTAATTACCCTTCGGCGAAATTACGCGTGTTAACTGAAAGCAATTGGGTTGCGAGCGGCAACGGTACGGCGATTTCAATCGGCCCGATCTGAAAGCGATTTGCCCCGGCGCGGAAGGTAATCGGGCTTGCTGAAATTCATTACGTTACAGAAGGAGATTAACTCAGACCGTCGCCCACTAATGCAAACCGTAATCGCGGTTCTTCTAGCTCTTGTTTGCTTTACCGTCATGTCTTTGGATAACAGATAAAACTCGGGATCATGTTAAAACTGAAAGAAAACAGCCGGATTAGCTAGCTTTTACCGGCGGCCCCTCTAAATGTTTCCAGCCAGTTTTGTAAAATGCAATCGACGCGCGGCGGTTTGTTCAAAGACAACGAAGGGTAAGCGTAACGTTATTAGCTATCGGAATTAATGAACGATATCCCAATTAATCTCTCGTCGTACATCGCGTACCGCAAACAACGCTGCCGCAGAGTACAACGTAATTAACTACGACACGCTTAACGAATTTAGGCTGCTTATGCGAATCCATCGGATAAAACCCGGTCGCGCGAAAGGCGGACGACGCTTCAGCGTCATTAGTTAAAAAAGAAAAATAAAAAAAAAAACTTTGCGCCGTTCCCCGGCCGCGATGGGATGAGAAGTTACAGTCTTTAACTCTCCCAGCGGGTTAGAAATTAAGAGAAACGCGCGGAAGTTGATTAACATCCCACTACGCGCGCGTCTTCTCGTTCGTTCGCGATTTTCCAACGCGCGACTTTATTAGCGGAAGCATTCGCGGAATAATTATCCGCTCGAGTCTATCTTATTTCGCGGGGTTTATCGTCGTATTAAGGGGACGTCTGGTCATCGTCCGGTCGGATATTAAGTCACCTTGTCGACTTAACGGCGCCGTTAAGAACGTTTACGAACATTCGTATTTTTCGCCTCCCGCATTATACGCGCAGCCTCTTATAATTTCCCCTTCCATCATAAATCGCAATCGGAGTTTACGAGGGACGACGGAGATACACGTCGGGTAATATAACGTTAACGAATCTCTTAGCGCCGGCCGACGATCCGGATCGCGAAATATCGAGAGCGCGGCGGTGGCGTAGCTCTGCGTTACGCACTTGCCGGGAACACTCGAGATCACTTTGATAATTGCAGCACGTGCCATAGTGCGTACTCGGAGGCGTTATCGGCGTTTTCACACGTTTGTTCTAACTCGGCAAAGGCCGCTCGGATATAAGTAGCAGGGAAGCTTCTTGCGAATGAAGGAGAGAAGGGAGATACTTAATATAAGATGTCTTTTTTAAGAGTTCAAGTATAAAGCGGAAAATAGAGAGAGAAGAGCCTCTTTATAATACCTTATTCTCAATAATATTTACTCATGTGCATATATTTAAAAAAATAAAATAAAATAAAATAATGCTATTTAAAATAGAAAAGATAATAATATGTATAATTGAAGAAATATGAAAAAAAAAATTAATTAATAAATAAACGTAGAACTAACAATCGCGTTGGTAAAAGGTACATTATTTTTCGCTATTAAAACTTTATCAATAATGCAACCTGATATGCAACGAGGAAAAGATTAAGCAATTATAAATTACAAATGAAACAAATTCTAAATTTAACGTTTCTTTTTTCTTTCTTTTTTTTCTTGATACCTATAATTACATATTTTACGTCGAGAAATCGATTGTTCAGACAGTTCCGATATCTATCTTTCATTCAGAGTCAAAGCGTTTAGAATAGATAGTCCTCCTAAGAGCCCGGAATAAATCTTTTTCCCTCGAAGACAATGATTTCGCTAGCGACGAGTAGCAAGATACGCGACATTTGCCGAACGCTGGTGGAAACGGCGATCCCACCGGCGGCATGCCGCAACGGAAACGCCGTCGCATCCCGTCGACTCGGCGCGCGCGGATGTGCCTTGAGAACGGGGGAGCTGAATGGGGGATGCATTTCTACTACGAGAAGTCGCGCGCGCCCTGCGCGGAGGGGATGGGGTGGCCTGGTTTCATTGAACCTGCCTGCACCGCGTACAACACCTCCGTGCCGTACAACGGCCCCCGCAACCCCGCGACAACCCCCGCGCACCCACGATCCCACCCGCGAGCGTTCGCAGTGCGGAGAGGTGCGCTCGCGACGTCAGGGGTCGGCGGTCAGTGGGAGGGGGGGGGCGGGCAGGGGGTGGGTGACTGGACCGGGTGAGTTGAAGCTATGCATAGCCCGCGACGGGCTATATATAGGTCGTCGTTTCTATAAATAGAACCTCGGTCGCCCCCACCATCGCCGCCGCCACCGCCACCGCCACCGCCGCAGCCTCATGCGGGGTTCCGCGGCGGCGGCTGACGGCGACGACGACGACGACGACGGCGGCGTCGACGAGGGGGTGGTTCCGTGTACCATCTCGATGTATAAAAGTTTACAGCTAAATATACAACCACCCCCGCCCGCGTCTTCGTGATCCTGCCGTCGACGCCGTGCACCGTTTCTGCTGCAGATCGACGCCGCCGCTGCTGGAAATATACTTTTCACCCCCGGCGACCTCAAACGCGACGGGCTAGCGGCTGTTCGTTACGTTAATTGTCCTGAAATTATTCGTAAGCTCGGACGACCGATCGCGGAAACCGGATTTAGTAATTCACGGAGATGAACGCGAAATCACGTGCGAAAGATTCCTTTCCTTTTTTTTTTTTTTTTGGCATTCTTTCAATATTTTTTGAACCTCCACCCTTCTGGGACGTCTATAAAAGGCGATAAAAATATATATATCTACATATATATATTTCCAATAAATAAAAATATCCTTTCTATCGCAAAATAACATAAATTTTCGGTACGTCTATTCCCCGGCAAAGAATTCAGGGCGGACTTCGCGCTGACCTATATTATTTAATTTCTCGCTTCGTTACGAAATTGAGATTTAGAAACTGACGTGTTAGATAATGCGCTTAGGAAAGTTTTTAGAAGGATTTTCTCTCTGTCTTTCCCCGGAGTTGGCGTCGGGGCGGGTTGTAATCATATGCTGCCGCTAGGTAGGATGCGATTCGAGCCACGTCAGCCGTGAGATCAGGTTTTTGCAGCGTCCGAGTTTCGTGGAAAGCGGTTTGCGCGATACACCGCGCTTCCGTTCTTGCGGTCACGGACGGTTTCGCATGAGCTCATTTATGCGGGGATCGACTAAGTGGAAATAATTCCCTCTCTACGACGCGAAACCTCTAGATTTATCTACCGCCCGAGGACTCTTTACGTCGATATTGTTTCTATAGCGAAAATTACGCCCCGTATCTAAACGCCGCGCTATTATCGAGCTCACCCCCGGTGCTATTTTCCTTGAATTCGCCGACGAAGTCTTTCGGAAGCGTCACTCGTGTGGGCTTCAAGGCGAAACGGTCGCGCGGCACGACGTGTTTTCTATTCGCCGTAACTTTAGAAAGCTTCTTTTTAGTCGCGCTGATCTTTCTACATTTTTTTCTTATAGGCATATGTTGTAACAGACATCGCATTTTAATTCCATCCTCTCCTTTCACTCGAGTATCGCATATTTCATTGGGGAAACATTTTTTTTTTCTTTCCTTTTTTTTTTCTTTTATATTTAACTTTATGCAATTTGCGATTTTCGTCAAATACCGCGTGTTGATATTCCGCTCCGAACAATTAGGCGGTACGTCGGTAATTGAACCGGCCTTAAAAGTACAAAGAGTCAATTTTATGTTAGTATACTCGACGTTAATTAAATCCAATGGAAAGTGCGCACTGAAACACCCCGCGTCGTTGACGTTAATGTTAACGATAATTATCAGTTATTCGTTTAACAAGTGAACAGACACGATGTGGGTGGTGACGTAGGTTGTTCTTTTATTTACATTTATGAATATATATATATATATAAGACAACAAAGTCGCCTCCTCGCAAGTGGCGTCGAATGTCAAAGTAGGATTTGATATTAACCCTCCGAGCTGGCACTTACGATTAATTAACGGGCGAAAAATCGGTTATCGAGCTGCCTATTTTTAATGCGCAAAAATTTTTTTTTTCTTCTTTTACCTTTATGCTTATGAAACAGTCCCGGAATGAAATAAAAACTCCGAGCCTCGATTCGCGCTATACGCAAGTTCCGAGTAAACAGTAACTCGCGCGCTGCTTTCCTCGTTTAATTGGTTATGCAAATAAACCAGTCGTGTTAAAACTATCCTTATTTGAGGAATACGTTCTCGTTTATGTGCGGCACATATAATACGCGAAACTGATGATAATTGAAACTAACAAAGAGCACTGTTCTCTATCACGATAGTGTCTAAATATAAATTAAACGGTAGTACAGAACTGGGATCAAATACAAATATAGCGTAACGTAACATAGCGTGACAACGTAATTTATATATAACTCGATTCATTTATATTGTAAAAAGAAAAAAAAAAAGAAAAAAAAAAGAAAGAAACAAGAAAAAAAAAATAAAACTACAGGGAATGAAAATTATTATACTTCTTTATAATTATGCAACGATACAAAAGAGAGAAGCGAAACGTATATTATTTGCCTTTAATTAAGTCGAAATACTTATGTTGTTAATTTTAGATACTAAAGTTAACGAATAACCTTTGAAAATAATTTCTTACTTTCTTGATTACAATTTAAAATTATTATCTCAATTAATTAAAGATGTTTATTTAAGCAGTTTGGAGTTTTACGTATCTTACACATAGAATGCTCTGTCTCTCTCTCTCTCTCTTTCTCTCTCGATATGGGGAAAGTGTCAGGTATATTTAGCGCTAAATCATGGACCTCTGGCATTCCTCCCCCTTCTTTTAAATAACTACAGAGAGTTTATAGGATGGTACCAAGATAGTTCGTCCTAAAATATCCGCGTTTAGAAATAAACAACAAATATCTTGGTAAAAATTGCATCCGACAAACAAATAACAGCCGCAAAAATTTATAGGCGCGTACAGCAGAAGCGCTGCATCAGCGACTAATTAGCGCGTGCTCTTAATCGTGTCCGAATCTACGTTCACAAATCAGATCTAGTTGCGAAAGATAGCGCTCCGCTAAACGGCCAGCTGGTGTGTGGAATTTTTAATCTCGGGCCTACCGGCGTGAAAAAAAAATTAATCAAGAGAAAAAAAAAAAAGAAAGAACGGAAGGAAAGAACGGATCGCTTTATCCGAAAAGGTAAAAGGTGGCCGGCACGAAGTCGTGCGACGTGAAAGTTTCAATCGGCAATCAACCAAAAATCCTCTCCGGCTTCGACAGCGATATCCTAACATTTAATGTATTGATCAGCCGAGGAGCAATAAATAGAGGCAGAGCAAGGGGTGCCGTGAGCCTGATTAAACTTCATTCTCCGCTAATGGTTTATAAATAGGCATCTTTTTTTTTTCTTTTTCTCCTTCTTTTTTTTTTTTTCCCTCTCTCTCTCCTTTGCCTTCCATACGGTCACGACGGGAGAAGTGCTCCTGGAACGAGCGTCCTTCCATTCCGCTGTCCTGCCTCCTCGCCTACACCTCGCCTTCCCGACCTCGACGACATTTTCCGATATTTCCCAGCCGATTTTACCAACACGCGGCGCCGGCATCAGCGACGTGTTTTCGCAGGAAATTGCGTATCGACACTTAATGGCGGCTGTTATTTGATGCTCTTGAATACGGAGATTTCAAACGATCGATGATTCTCGCTGGAATCACGATAACGATACTAAACGATACGCTATACGTCGAAGTATTCGGAAGACGTGCGCATCGAGCCCTCACAGCTTATGCTTACTTAATACGCGTTTCCGTAATCGAAGGTTTATTATGCATATTGCGTTACTGTTAATTTGCAAATATTTCTTTTTAAAATATTTTTTTTTCCTCTCTCTCTCTTTTTTTTTTTATCTACTACGCAAACTGCCGACAAAATAACATCACCATATATGAAACTCAGATTAACCTAATAGAATGCAAATATGCAAATGCAATAATTGCATCGGGTATCACGCGGAACAAGCTGCGAGCATTGTCTATCTTTTTGCTAAAAATACTGTTCTTTTTTGGAAACCGTAAAACCGGATACACAGAACGATTATACGTGCTCGTTTAAAATAAGCGTATGCGCTTGTCAAATTTTCTTGTAAAAAAAAATATAATTATTTCAACGAACACAACTGTTAAAAAAAAAAAAAATTTTTTTGAAGCTTCGAAGAATTCTGAAAAACACCGTTAATAAGATTCTGAAAAAGAAAAAAAGAATATAAAACTCTCCCCGCTTTGCCCTCCGAAAATAGTAATTTCCATTCTACCGATGACTTGAATGTTGGTATTGTTCGTCGACGTTTCCGTAATGAACTATGAACTTTGAAATGTCACGGAATAATGAATGCGTGCATATAGATTCTTCTTTTCTATCCCGCACGCGGGCACCGCAAATAGCCATGCATAGGGGCGTAGGTCGGATCGATCGCGGAGTAAAAGTGAAAGGATGTCCCAAGGGGTGGTCGAGAGGGCTATGAAATCCTGCATCGATTCAGCTGATATGAAAGCGGGAGAAAGACGCGGCGAGCCGGGAATTGTTTGTTAGAAAAGAAACGCGGAGCCAAAATCGAGACTCGTCCCAGACGACCGATCCGTATCGCGTCGAAGATAGAGTAGACATTTCATTCCCTGGAGATGATACCGACACATGTCTCTTCTAACAGATCGAATCGAGAAACAACTTTGCTTCTCGGCACTAAATTATCGCTTCGCCTAAAAGCATCTCATGTTCTTCGTGACGCAATCGTCGCTCGTTGTTTCGGAAAATGTATAATTAATTATTATCGCGGCGCAAATTAAATTTTAGTTTAATTGGCGGCCGGTCGATCTATCCGACGTCACTTATCAGATCGAAAGCGGGCGTGCTAGACGCGTGGAAAAATTGTCGGAACTTTTTTTTCGCGGCGACACCGACGGCTCGTACTCTTCGCGACAATCTAGTGGATTTCGACGACGGATGACGGCTTATATCTTGACTGCGTCATTTCTGTGGATTCGATCTCGTCGAAATCCAAGCAGATGATATCGAGACACAAGGGAAATGGATGAAAATGTTATATCGAACAAGGGGGAGAAAAAGAAAAAAAAAAAGAACGTCGCTAGTGACGGTCAAACAAATTCTACATATAGTGACCCGAGTCCTCCTCCCGCGTCATTCCGTGTTTATTTCGTGTATATAGGTCAACGTGCAGCGTCGCGAAATGCATTGAAAACGTATTTTTATAAGAAAAAAAAAGGAAAAAAAAATAGCATAATCAACGTATGACTTTAATTCAAACTAGCGCAAGCCTGTGTTTCAATATAAAATTCTTTTTATTTAATGATCTCCTTTCTCTACTTCCCAATTTAACAAATTGCCGAGATCGGAATGATAAACGTTAAGTCATTAAAAGAATTAATCTTCTTAAAAGAAAATTAAAATAAATTAAATAAAGTAATTAGACACGTGCGCGACCAGATAGCTGATACAAATATGGCAAATGTATCCGACATAATCAAAATATATTATAATTAATTTACTCAATTTCAATTTATTTTATATTAATTGAACGACGATAGTTGTTTTCCGACCGTTTTATTTAATCGAAAAAAAAATTTTTTATCCCAAATACACTTCGTATTTTATGTAATCTTTAACGTTATTATAATTTATGTAACAAACGTAAATTTAATTCATATTCGTTATAATCTAGAATAAATATTTCGTTGGTAAAATAATATTTCACTTTGATGAGCTTTCGGAAGCTGCTACGCGGCCACCATTTTCACATCGGAAGTGATTGTGACCTATAGCTATTGTACATAACCGGGTCAGCTACGTGATTTTTGGCATACAGATGGGTATAATCCGCTTAGCCATTTAGTTGATACGGGAGGGACATACATACTTTACCAATCCCCGCATAAATTGTAGGGATCAAAATAATATCTAGAACTTTGCCGAAAGTATCTACCGATCGTATTTTACATAAAGACTACGTATACAAAACGTAATTAAGGGAAATATTAAATTATTTCGTCCATTTTGTTATACCCGCGTCTAATCAATCGCAATAATATTCGTGTGAATTTATTTTACAGCGTAAAAAAATTCATGAAAAATAATAAGATCAGCCCGATTTTTAACTCTCGAATAATTTCCGATCCTGTTTGAAACTAGTAATTAATAAAAAAAAAAAGAGACAGGAGCTAAATGATAGTTGTCAAGGTTTTGAAATTCGGTATCGGTTCAATTTAAAATTAATATTCAGTCTATATAATTTTTTATAACGCGTTAAATCGTGTAGAGGTGAGAAAGAAAGAGAGAGAGCGACGTACAGGTAGCTGGGGGAGGGAGAAGGAAGGGGCAGGGTGAGCGGCGTACGTGCCGCGCGCGAACTGCGTTCCCCCACTCTCGCTCTGTCCTTCTCCAGCGATCGAGTAATACGTACGTACGCAGCACGTGCTCCGTACGTATTAAAGATCTAGGCGCAATCGACGGTCCAGAGGGACATAATCCGGCGTGAATCATCTTCCTAAACTAATCAAGCGTACGGGCGACTACATATTTTCGATGCAAAGTAAGTTAAAACCACGTGCACGCGTATATTAGACTCGTGTCTCTTTGCCGTTAACGGAAGGCATCGGCGAGCATATTCGGGCTTGAGGGATGAGGGTTTTAGTCGGCGGGTCCGTGATAGATTAGAGAGGTGTTCATTCGTGGCGTAGGAATGCGAGGTTTAAGAATTTTTTTGTTAACGCACTGTGCAGTGATCGAGAATAGAAGTCGGTCGCGGTCGCGGCGTACAGATCTCGCGTGGTGATCTTGTGATACTTAGATATGTGCTGGCCGATCGGCTGCCGTGCGTAGTTAACAGTATATTATTATACTATAATATTAGATAATGCGAATCTTCGCGATCGATAATGAGTACATGTCGGGTATCTGTGAAGTGAATACTTCACATAGAATAGTTGTAATTATTTGTAACGCAGCATGTTTAATTTCTATCATTTTTTCTAATCAAATATAACTTTTTTGTTTCAGATAAAAATTCAGACCATTCCCGTTGGAGTGTGCAGAGCTGAGAGGAGGAGGAGAGCCTAGGAAAGGCATCGGGCATCGGCGGAGCAACCCACTGGTGAGAATCAATTTCTTTTTTATCTTTGCCGATTTTTAAATTTAATTTTGTGATATTAAATTGAAAAAATCAGGCATGTATAATTTTTTTTTTTTCTAATTAATAAATTGAGATCTCTACAATTTAATTTTTTCATTTATTTGTTACAGGTCATCCTACCAATACTCCGCCGCCATCGTATCTGTGAGTCGCATGCTTTTTTTTTTGTAGAAACTTATATATTAGCATTTCGGGTGGGAAAAAAATTTTCTATTATCCGCGGCAGAATTATATTAGGGTATATAAAATAAATGTTTAATAAAATAAAATATTAATACGTCGCGCCGGTGACCGAAAATAATAAAAACTTTAAAACCGACACAAGTAAATTAAAAAAAATTTCTTGAGTAATTTATATATTGTGTGTTAATTTTAATTTTACATATCAATGTAAATTGCATACATTCGTATGGAATTTACGTTGATATTATTACAGCTCAGCACTTCTTTGGATTTTTATCTGAGCGAAACGAGAATTTTGCTTAAATAAAAATCCGAAGAAGAAAAGTCTCGTCACCGCCGATAATTATTAATTATACGAACCGCAGCCGGTTCGTCGGTCGTTCCGGGAGTTCCGCTAAGTATTCGGACGGTTTTTTCTAAACGCGAGTGCCAAACAGGAACGCGCAAAAGTGATCGATAATTATCGCGATTCTAAAATCACGGTCGGAGTGTTCGCGAGTTACTTGTGCGCGGAAGGATGGCTCGTCACGTCCCATCTGAGAGGATGAGCAGGCCCACCAGGAGGCATCATGCATCGGCGGAGCAACTTATAAGTAAGCATCAATTTTTAAAAATAAAATCTTTATCAAAAAAAAAAAAAAACTTTTACCCTTTTTTTTTTTTTTTTTTTTAATTAATTTTAATATCAAATATTCTGGCATGTCTACATTTATGTTTTATTTTATGTTACAGTCACCGGCAGAATTCTACACCTCCGCTGAAGCTCATGCAGATCGGTGAGTCGCATGGTTTCTTTTTTGTAGTTTGCAATTTCAGTGTTTTAAAAAAGCAGCGATTATGTATCATAAATATGAAGGCGAATAATAAAGAGTAATATAAAAGAAATGTAGGAAAGTAAAGGTCTATATATAATTAATATAAAATAAAGAGTTGCCGATCCACGCCCACGGATTTTCATTTGCGAAAACGATCAACTTAACGTCAATTAAAACTTTCCTCGCGTCAAAATGAAAATAAGATAAATTGTACTTTCAAGATTAATATAATTATTATTCAACAAATTAAAAAAAAAAAATTATTATTCGCGAAAAGCGTCCGTAAGAAAATTTCATTAAATTAGTTTCTGTGATAAGATAAACGTCCGTGGTTATGATCAGGATAGGATTTCCCGGTGCCAATTTTATTGGACTAATCCTAAGACAAATCGCACGGCCGTTGTCAAAATCGATAGTAAAACGTGTCAAGAAACGGCCGCTCTTAAGAAAATATGTTCTCATTTAGCTAACGTCTCTATCACTTACTGGTGCAAGTACATGATTAAGTGGGAGATTCAGGTTACAATAAAACAGAAACCTATTCATGATAATCATTCAACGGAACTAGGCACGAATTTGTTCCGCGAAATAACAATAGCAATTTGAATCGTGCAATTGTCACGCGCATTCTTGAAATTATATCATTTCAACGAGAAAGCAAAAAAAAAAAAAAATAAAATTAGACAGACCCGTTACATTTTTTTAGACACTAGTCTTTAGACTGTTGTGCAGTATTCTTATATACGAGACACGAAAAGCCGTCGGAGAATTCGCGTGTCTCCGAGCAGCTGAAAATTCAAGAGCTCAGTGACTTGAAAATGTAGAAAGATCGGCTGACGCGGCGAGTTGAAGATCAAGTGATCTCGACGAAGCTGCTCAGAGATATCACTGTAGAGTATTCGAGAGAAGTCGGACGCGCGTTAGCAGATGATCCCGAAAAGTAGAAAAGACGGTTAATAAAATAGTCCGCCTGATTAGAAGGTACGCCGGGATTACGAAAAAGTTCACTTGTGGAATTTTTAGAGAACGTTTGTCGTTACCGTTCAAGTATCGCGTTTGTATGCTAACGGATCGCGGAGTCGAGCAGCTCTTTCTCTCCACTCCGCCGTCGCAATTTCTTCACGCGGATAGAATTTACCGCGTTACGTTCTCGGTGAACCGCAAACTGACGAGCGGTCCTCGCGGAGCACCGGATTCCGCCAGCCACCGCAGCGACAGTTCGAACTTTGCGCGATTATTCTTCCATTCTCGCCCGTCTATCATTCTAGTTGACATTAGCATTCGTTAGCATAATGAACGCGCGGCATTTCCACCGCGCGCCGCGTCTTCGCCACGTGTCCGTACTCGCCGCGACGTGGATTTTCGCTAGGCGGTTATGCCCGAACGAAAATTTGACTTTCAGCATTCCGAAATCGGTAACGAAAGAGAAAACATCATTAGAGGCAGATTGTAAGAAGGAACCGCTCGCGAATCACCGGGAATAAATTATTTTATTTTCCCCTCCGCGTCGTAGAACGTTGGATAATCATTCAGGGATTTACATTCAGATAATTCAGGTTCTAAAAATACGAACTTCGCATAGTATCGTAAATATAACGAAAATCCCGTCGTAAAAGATTTTTCCTTTTTTTTTTTTTTTTTTTCTTTCGTCTTACGTCAACTTTGAAAGCTACGCTATCCACTTCGGTAAATCGCACTGTTGCGAACTATCGCGGGGCATCGGAATAAACGTCCGCGTTGAAACGCGAAGAATTTTACGGCGCGTATACACTCGGGGTAACGAACAGCGAACGCGAAGATTCACAAATAAATCAATCGCTGCGAAAATAACGTTACGTTCGTTTCGCTAAGTGTACGAGCACCTTTGGATACACCTGGGCGTACGAAAAGGAGGATAACGCCGATCGTATATCCAAGATCTCGGCGTGTTCGCGCTTACTCTAGGGAGAACATTTCGAGTACGGCATGAAACAGACGTGCAATTTGATATTGATGTTTCCACGACATCACGGGCAAGGAAACCCTTCCTAGGGACCAGAGTACCATTTCTCGCGCGATACACAACGATTCAAAACGGGTAACAAGAGAGGCGACGATATATCTCGCGTACTCCGCCGACGTACGATGAATAAAAATATTGACAGGATTTCCGAGACGCGCAACCCGCGAAAACCCCTTTTCGCAGCCTCTCGCATTTCCCGAAAGCTAGAAATACGATTTAGATATTCAGACATCCGAACGCGTCCGTAATCACTTGATACCGTCAATCGCGCTCGATTAGAAAATCGAAAATTACAACACGCATACAGCGACGTTGTACTTATTTTAAAATACTAAATTATATCGCTTAGTTATTTCCGGCGTTCCACCTCGATATTATAAACATTCATCGATTTTCCACGTCGATTTACGTTCCGATGCATTTGACGTAACTTGAGAGCACTCCACAAAAGACAAACTTTCAAAATCCATCGTTTTATATGCAACAATCTAATAGCGTCGAAAGTCATTTCAGTTTACCACAATAAATTATAAATGCAATATTCGTACAGGTAGGTAGGCGGGCGACACCGTCGGGACAAGGTGCGCGTTTTGTACGAGATCGTTAAAGGTAATTTGTCGGACTCGCTGATATAAGCAAAGTTGAAAATAAAAAAAAAAAAAAAGAAATAAAAAAGAGAAACGGAGAGAACGGAATTGTTAAAAGTAAGCTTATTAAAGGAGCGTCTAATGTGCCTATCTCGTCGAGACCAAAAAGCTAAATTAATATGGATCCCAAAGCTTTCGTTAACTAGATTCTCACAATAATCCCTTTCAGTTTACTTTAATCGTATCTGATCTTAAGGTCGGTTTTCCCCCTCAAAGTTCTGGCGATTAGAGATTGGCAAGTCGAGCCATTCAATCCTTTCTGTCAAGTTATTGCAGTCATCGTGTGCTTAATTTTATATAATACTTTATTTTTAAATCGACAAGTAATAATGTTTGAAAGTAAGTCAGAGTTTGAGTTGAAAAAAGAAATAATATTTTCTTGCGTTTCTTACATTATTAATATTATAAATGTATAAAAAAAATAAGTATTACTTATCAAAGTAATACTAGTTATTATTAGTTTATCGAATAAAAAGATTAATTTTTTTCCCCCCCGGCAACAGTTATTAATGTTTGATTTAGTTTTCGCATTCTAGCAACAAATTTTCGAAGAAAATTCCTTCTTCCTATTTTCCGTACGAAACGTCTTAAATTAGGCCATAGCTATTCGGGTCGAGAAATTGATCTCTCCGACGTCATAACGGACGATACTTAACTTATGTAGAAATATGTAGAAGACGTCTTATTCTGTAATATAAAATCATAAAAGAAAAGAACTAACAAACCTTGTTGGACGTAACTCACGCATGTAATAATACAAAAAAAAAAAATTATATACTATTATTTATAATAAAACTAAATAAGCGAATCATCCAGCAAACAATCATTAGTCTCTTCCTCTGATTTTATCTTTTCTTTTTCTCTCGTTATCAATTACACCCCATTCCAGTAAAATAATATTCCGTATAACTTTCGGCGCCTCTCGGAAAAAAAAAAAATATATCAAATAATAAAGTTAAGATGGCCGATGCCGATGGGTACTGCAAATGTTGAAACTCCCGCGCCAGATTGCGATAGAATTGTCCATGCATAATTCAGGAAAATTAATTTGCCGCTCGCGTCGACTGTGCCGATGATTTTGCAACCACATTATCGCCCTTCTCTTTACCATCTCATCCCACCGAGTTTCACGTCGCATTTCCTCCATCACAGATGCAATTTAATTTCATTAGCAGTGGGCGTTTCTAATGCGATCGTTTTACTCGCGTAAAGATTATTGTTTGTATTGTACTATTTTTAGATGGTTATTATAAAATCGGCGCAATCTCGCGATATCTTTCTGGAACGCGTAATTTTAAACTTATTTTACAAAATATATGAAGAAACAAAGCGAGATCGGTGAGAGTAGCAATTATTTCATATTTCGAAAGGCATAAACCGTAAGACAAATCCAAAATGGCAATCGATTATATTCGAAATAAATCACAAATTTAAATAATTGGCGTTTTACTGCGCTTTGACGCATTGATTCGACCCGCTGCTAAAAGCTCGTATTTATTTTTCAATATTTGTTTTACGTCACACGGAGAAACGTTGCGCAAAAAGTTGCAGAGATAAATAAAATAAATTGCGAAAAGAACAAAAGAATAATTAAAAAAGAGCGCTTCCTTTTTTTTGTCTTCTGAAAACATCAGAATTATCTTTAAAAAAGAATTTCCTTCAATATTTTATTTCTTAAATGATTAAAAATCATACGTTACGTTATACGATACTTATCAGAAAGGAAAAATCCAGTTATCCGTATGTTCTTTATGTTCGACTATCCGTTGACTTTTCTACTGTATCAATTTTTATTAAAGAACATCGATTCTTACATAAGTAATCTGTGATATCGGCAAATACACTGCATCTCTACATTACATACAGTACTATCACGACGTTAGTTCAGATAAATCGAATGAATTTTTAGATTCGTTTTCATGTCCCGAGGCGAATTTCTCGAGAAAATGCCGGAAATTTAAGTCCCATCCCATTACAGGTAGCTTCCGATATCTCGTAGCCACCACCAATCTATAGATATTTCTTATTGTACGTATCTATTGCTGCTATTATTGACGGTGATATCACAAAAATGTATTTTTGCCGAAAGAACTTTGACGGGTTTTTTCCCCATTTCGTCTTTTCGTTAAGAAAAAAAAAAAAAAAAAAAAAGCACACGTCCGTTAAACGACGGAATGCTAAAAATTAAACTCAACCTACGCAGATCCACTCTAATCGCGATATTGTCGTCTCTGTACATTCGCCGACTTCTCGAAAATTACTCCTCCGCATTTACGGCCCGTTTTATCGCGCAGCGTCAATTATATTTTCAGTCATGAATACTATACCGCTATTAAAACCCTAGCGAAGAGTCGTCCACGGGCGACGGTGTGGGTGAAAATTATTATAGAGATCTGGAGAGCAGTTAAATGACGAAATTACACTGTCGCTGCGGAAACTCGCCGACATCTGTTCCCAATTTCCATTCTCTCGTCCCGGCGCAGCCGTACTTCGATCCCTGAAATCTCCGTACAGTAACTGCCGGCCGTCGAGTCTCGCGTAGCGAAGCTCGCACGAATAATGTATCCAGTCAGCCGAATCCTTCCCGGATTAGCCGCGTGTCCTACCGTAGAAACGCTCCCGCGGTAACGATAACGGTTACCGCGACGAGATCGCGGAGCAGCGTTTTCTTTCGCACGTGCGAGCGTAAAATACTTGGCGGTATCCTCGTTTTCCCTCCCCCGTAACACTGGTAGAAAGTGCAAGTACAACAGTTTCCGCTAACGCGTTTCGACACATTTCACATTTGTCTTCCTCTCCACTTTGTTCTCTTTGACTTCGGCTGAGAAACGCAATTATTTCGCACATTATAACGCGCCGCGCTATCACGTTTCCGCGAAAAGTGCCGCTCTATGATCGCGCAAAATGAGGCACGCGTTAGTCCGTAATTTTATTGTCGCAGAAGTAATTTTATGTTCCGCCTGAAAAACTTCATTATCGCATTTTTTTTTTTCTTTTTTTTTTCTCTCTCTCTCTTTTTTCTTTTCTTTTTCTTTTTATCAAATTTACCGTATCGTGCGCCCTTAAATGTCGCATTATTCCATCTCGCGTCATAATTAAAATAGCAAAAAAAATTGTGTTATAAAATTTCTTTCCGCGCGAACGCGACTTTCACGTGGCCGTTGCATTTATTCGCGCGGATCCCTTTTTAAATCCGAGCTTCGGGAAGTTAACTGGAACGTTAAATAAATAAACGTGTTTGCATGCACGTCGCCTCCGAGGCGTGTAGTTCCTTTCTCAATACTGACCACGCAGTTCATTTGTTTGATTCCTCGCTCGTTCCCATAGTCTCTCCTATCCCACGTATGTACGTACGTGTGTTATATGACGGGTCCCCAGCATCGACCACGCGGGTTCCTTTTGTGCGCACGAGAGCGGAGTGGCCAGCGTAAAGAGGATTGGATGACGCTGTCGGGAACAAATCGGGGGAGCGCTCGGCCAGGGGAGGCTCGAGACGTAGAGAACAGTTTGAGAAGGGTGTTACTGTAGGGGCACGAAACAGAAAGAGAATTCCGCCTTAGAACAAAAACACAGTTTGGCCAAATAGATCGATGTTGTCTCTTTTTTCTTTTTTTTCTTTCTTTTTTTTTTTCTTTTTATCGCTCCATCTCTATCTGTTTTTCGACTGTCGTTTAGAAATTCGTTTCTATGCTGACCGTATTGCCCGCAGATTTCCGATCGAGAAGTCTAAACGATAAGGGAAAGGATTCAGATGTCGAGAGTGGTTGATAGTCGTCATTACTCGTAATACAAAAACAGACACAATAAGATCTTCCTCAATGGGAATGAAAAAGTTCTGATTGCCCGCGATTCGAGTTTCTTTCGTGCTTTGACGGGAAAGCCACGATACATCGCATTGCATTGGTCGTTAAAAAAGAAAAATCCATATATTAATAAGGAGTCATTTTAATTAGAACTCTACGTATTAAATAGATCGCGTTCGATTAAAGTCACCTGGCAGATTAGCGGCGCAATTTATTTATAGACGTAGGTTTACATGCGCACATCCTACGCTACTAATATTAATTACAGATAAAATCAAATATAAACAAAAAGCGTATTCGTGAAATAATGAAATAAATATAAATTAATAAAAAAAAATAAAAAATAAAAGAAATAAAAAAGGAGAAGAAGAGATTTTTAAAGCAACTTTTTAATACACGCTTTTTTTCTTCTCTCATAAATTTTTGATTTAGACAAATGACACAATTTCCGTCCGTAGCTAACCGGTTATAATTACAGAACAGAATTAGGTGAGTAAGCGGTTACAGTAACCACTAACTAAAGCCTCGTAATCGCCGGAATCCATTTCCGTTCGTGCCGCGGTTTCATTATGATAAAGTACACCTTCTTGCCCTGCTGCGAATCCCCCGCCCGTTACCTCCGTCAACACATCACGCGGCGAAAAGAAATTATATTGGAAGTAGACCCCCATCAAGCAATTGTTGCTCACGAAAAACGTAGGATCAAATTTAACGTTCAAACTTGGGTGCTTTCAACGGATAAAAATTTTCTGCACCTCTTTTTTCCCCCCGCTAACTAGATTGTACGTTCGAGTTTATTCGAAAGGTACCTCAGTCCTAATTTACGATGAACTCTCGGAGGACCCACTGACACTTCTATGATAAAAGTTTTTCATTTCTAAAAAAGAAAAAAAAAAAAAATTAAATAAAATTCGTGAGAAATTTCTAACGCCCGTACCCTCTGACATTTTTTTTTGGAACGAAATTTCCACTCAAATCACGAGTCACAAATTTTAGACAGTTGTTCCCGACGCGGTAGCTTTCGATACGATTCGATACGATAGTTTTAATATTGATTAGAAAAATTTTCACGTAACACTGAAAAAGTTGTAATTCTAAACTTTGTACGTTTCATAAAAATATCTAAAATTACAGAGATCGTTTGATTGTCGGAATTATATTTAACAATTATTAGACAAGTTTCTCATTTTAACTTTCTGCGTTTCGACAAAAAAAAAAAAAAGAAAGATAAAAAAAAATATTTAGTTTAAATTATGAAATTTATTCGATCGACGATGTTTGTCAGAATCATCGAGTGTCTTTTTTTTTTCTCGGCTATGAATTACACGATAAATGTACAGGATACTTTTTATTCTACGATAGAACTCTACGCGTGATCGCTGGCGTCACAAATTTCTAACTTCCAATATTATAATACCTCTTGACAATTACGCTTCACGTTAAAATTACGTTGAGGTAAAATCTGATTACGAATTTTGCTGGAAAACAAGATTCTGTTACTTATTTCCACCCTCGAGATTTAATCGGCCATAATCGTGTAATTTTCAAAGTTAAATAACTCCGTAACTAAATAATGTCTCAACGTTAAAACAACTGTTGCTTTTCTTAATTTAAACTTTGATATCTGATCGGAAAGACAGCTTAGCGCTCTTATTACATCTTTTTTTTCTTTTTCCCCCCCCCCCGATTTCAAGTTAAAAATTTAACAACGCTTAGAGACAGACTAGGGTACTGATAAAGCGAGTGAATTGTTGGAAAGCGCCGCAAAGAGTTTCACTTTATTTTCTAATCACTCGTAAAATATCTCTGTCGAACAAGTAAGAATTACGAGCTCGGCGCGGGATTTACGAGCGTTACGTTTTGTTTGCTGATGGTCGTAACCGCGACCTTAGTTTTTCTTTAGCATTGAGTCGGTTGCGAGACCGGGTCGATATTGGCCCAGAAGAAAGAGTCAGCATCCATTCGGTCTTTTACGCTTCGCTTTGTACTCTCCATCGTTCCGCCGTACCCCCCTATTCACCACGCTTTCGTTACCCTAATCAAACTCGAGGGTAGCAACGGGAGAGCAGTAACTCTTTCCTCGTGCGAGGCGAACGCAAATTTTAACCGTGCAATTATTCGCGTGTTTAACGATACGTGTAACATCGAACGGTCAAAATATCAAGACGTCGTCGTTAAAAAAAAATTTATATATTATTCGTAATTTATTTCTAACACGTAGAGGCGCTAGATAAAATATGGAAACGTTATCATTCTGCAAATAAGAAGAGAAAACGTTCTGTTGTACTATGCTACTTTTCTTCATTCACGCGACAGATTTGTTGTAATTGAAAGGAACGTGTATTAATTAAGTCGTCGGGTACGTTTTTTTTTTTTTTTCCCGATAAAGATCTCGGTCATTTGCCGGTAAATAAAATTGTGTCGTACGTTGATATAAAGATTTTATTTAATAAGATAGTATTTTTTTTATTTTTTTCGGGAGATCGTATCGTTACGGCCACGCGAATAATCCAATTCCGCGGATCAATATTAACCACGTGGTTAATTATTTATCTGACCCTGCTGCGACATGGATAAGGGTGTGGTTTTGTTGGCGAATAACCACACCCGAATCCATTCTTTGTAAATCATCTTTCTTTTATGCACGTGAGCATGCAAACGGCCGGGAAAAATAAAAATATATATGTATATATATTTATTCATGAGGCACGAAAAATAAGCTTAATATTCCGTATGAATTTAAAGCACGTCAAATCCTCGACGTCACTTGCTTCCCAATTCTCACCCGAACGGAAAAGGTACCGCGTTTAATTTCATTCTGCCTATCTTTTACCGAGCCTTGCTTAATATTTTGTCGTCCTGGATGTAAAATTTTGTATATGAAAACGCGACCTCGCTCAAATAGCCCGCGTTTATCAAGTTGTGTAAGCGTAATCAGATTAAAAATGCACATATATCTCGTCCGTTTATAGTTTATAGCGATAAAAAAAAAAAAAAAGAGCTGTTGCTGTGCGCGTCGGAAAAGAAATAACAAAGAATGCTGAAAAAGAAACGCGAATGGAGATTCGTTCGAAATTTATTAAACAACAAATTAATTAGTTAATTAATTTTTATTCCTAAAATAAATCAAAGAAGTTTATTGGTAAATATGATACGAAAAGACGGCGGAGTAGCTTTTGTACATTTTTATTTGGAGCCGTCTATCGATGCAATTTGTCAACGCGTCTACCGATATTCCCGCGGAGGAAGTTCGCGCTTACGTCGAGGATTTGGCAGGCGCAGAGAAAACGACGGAACAGCCCGTGGTTTACCGTCGACTTATTTGCCCGTAGGCATCGATATTTTCTATTCGCGTAAACTCTGAGGCGCTACAAAACGTAAACACAGGCCCCGCTTTTTAGACACTTTTAAAAGGTTATTCGTACACAAAGGAGAGCAAGGTAGAGCTTAGGACTTATCCGTCCTAAATTTTGTTGAACCAGATAAAGGATAAGGCGATTAGGTGCATGAAAATTGACTACCGCATTTGACTACCAGGCATTTCCTACAAGCCGAATGCCCTCCCGCGTATCGAATACTCTCGAGTATCTCCTCTATACGAAATTAATCTTTTTTACCCCCCCAATCTGCGACATATTTTTTTAGTCACGCAACTGAAGACGTGAAATATTTTCTATCCTAATATTAGAACGTGAGAGCAGGTCACATTGGCAAAAGTACAGATACGTTATACTTACATAGAATATAAAATTTTTATTAACACTTTGATATTTTAAACTTTTTATTAAAAAAAAAAAAAAAAAAAAGAAAGAAAGAAAAAGGAAAAAAAATATATATCTCTTATTTCTCAAGTTAGAAGTGGGAATAAATATACCATCGGATTAAATATTGTATATACGTCGCTAAGCTCACAAAAAAAAAAAATGCTCGAGTTTTCTTCGAAGAAGTTTCAAGACCATTTCTTTCGAAAGTTTATTTAGAGAATTGACAGTTTTTGCAGGTGACGATTATTTAATTTTTTGTTAAAACCACGCGTACTATTCCGTGAATAAACCGCGAAGAGCATCTTTGTAATTGAATTACGTTGATATTGGGGTTAACTAATTCTGAATTAGCGACACGCTATATCCCCCCCGCCTAGAATTAATTCTACCTGCCTATCTATTGCGGAAAGTGACGAGGAAAATTTAGTTAACCAGGTTTACCGCTAACTCGCGTTAGTACGATTCGCGTGATACAAAATGCGATTTTGTACAACGTTATGTAATATTATTACTGGATATCGTGCGCGAGGTATATTGCCTCTTCAGATATTGTTTCAAAACATCTCGAGCCTTACAAAGGGGATTATAAATCCAACTCTTTGATACACCGCTTATCAAGAATAAAGTAAAAATAATATAAACCCCCGTCTGTCTTTTCTATAAAAATAAATATAAAATAAAATTCAGATCTCCGTAGCTATTCATAATTAATATAATAATTTTTGAATTATTCATTACGTACTTAATAAAAAAACGTAAGAAGTTTGAATATAAAAAATCAGAAAATTTACTTTAATTAAAAACTTTGCCGGCGATAAATTATCACTTCTCCGCAACAAAGATCATCGATGAAGGATTATTATAGGAAGAAAAAAAAAAATAAGTCTGGTAATCTAAGCGGATCGCTAAGCTGATAAATCTTCATCGCATTTCGACACGACGCGGCGTAATAAATAAATTGGATAACGAGATGTGTGCATACCAGTTATTCACGCAAATCTAGTATAAGTCTATAAATTTTTCGCGCACATCCGGTTCGCGGTACGTCCACGAGCGATTGTTACACATTTTCCTTTCTTTTTGCAATCCGCGAGATGAGCTACGAACTGTCCCCGTTGATTTGTCGAACGCTTTCCATACGTGTGCCTTTAATCTGCGACATTTAAATTTCTAAGCGTTTCAAAAAGTAATCCTAACAAAATCGTAATGACTCGCTGCTATGAATTTCCGCGTAATTTCAATGCCCTCGTTCGCAATTACATTTCTCGATCCGTTCAAACAGCCCGACGAAGTCGGTTCAATCTTATTGAATGACATTCGCGTCGTTGATAAGCACGTCAACCGCAAAATCGATACAAAAATCAATTCCCGTCGCATACTCTTTTTCATTGTATCACGCGTTATTTAAAAAGAAAAAAAAAAAGGTGCAAACACTCGGGATGATATCGCTCGATAATCAACACTCGTATTTGATAGCCGGCTACATCTCACGGTAAATTATTTGCGGCAAAAAAAAAAGAGAGAAGAAAAATAGGGAAAACCTAAAAAAGAAAAAAAGCAGGAAAGAGAAAAAAAAAAAGATAAAGAAAGGGTTGGATAAGTCGAGTGGCAACCTACACTTAAAGTCGCCGATATCGTTGTGAAAAGTTGAATACTTTTAAGAATACTTTGCGAAGACACTAGTATCTCAAGCACCGTTGGGTTTACAAGTTCGCGGAGGGCGACGACATTCCTAGCCGCGAATTAACAAGATGTTTCAGTAATGTTACACGAGAAACAAAGAGAAAGATAGAGAGAGAGCGAGAAAGCGACGTGAAACGTGTAAATCTCTCATTATCAGTCTAAAAAAAAAAAAAAAAAAGACACAACTTAATTTTTAATTCGTGAAATTAATCCATGTCCAATCGCAAACTAAATCGATGTAATACATCGGTCCTTGGTTCCTACAAAAATAATTAATGTCGCGACGGTCGATTATTACAAATTTAGTTAATTAAACGCAGGAAATTACAAAATCGATAGCGAGCGTAAATATAGAGGCTTCAGCCGAGACGATTGGAAGCCGGATTGAGTAATCCCACGGCGGGAATCGGAGGAGCCGCGTAAAAGGCGTATACGTCCTACACTTGTATCTCTAAAGGCGCGAATAACCCGCCGGTGGCCGACGCGTGCCGGATGTGCGAGCGTGAAAATCTTAAACGGAACGACATGACCTATCATCCATCGCAACGTAACTGGCGCACGCGATATTAATAAACTTATAAATCGAGACACACCGTCCGTGGCATGCAGAAATAAGCAGCCGCCGCCAGCCTCCCCTCGGCGTGAGGCTATTGCTTAACCTTCGAACTTTAATATTAGCGGAGCAATGCTCGCATCAGGTAGTAGCGTTAACGGGTCTCTAATCAAACAAGCTCGCGGTTAGACGCTCAGAAGCTGGAGCGAGGCAAAGCCTTGAACAGTGTTTGCCCCAGCGGGCGAGGCCTGTTGACATTCGTCCACTCCCTGCTCACTGATAGATAGGCAAAGGACATTCCCGGCCAACCAGCCCGTCGAATAAAACCTCGAAGTTCCACAGCGTCGAATCAATTAATAGAAAAAAACATGTGTTTATCGACGAAATTGGGATATCGCGAGATAAGAGCGCGGGGCGGTTGCAACGCCGCACGGAGCGGCGATACGAGAAAGCGATAATCACTCCGCGTTGACACGAAAGCGCGTTAGCAAGCTCTAATCTACTTATATTGCGAAACAACAAATAATAAAAAGTCCAGGGATTACGATGTAATTTATCTATTCTTCAAACGTACGTTTCACCGTTTATTTCACGAAGTTTTGCCAGAATGGGAAAAATATTAATATAAAAAATTCGCGAGAAAATACTGCGGATATAAATAGAGATATATATTTTCTCTAAAGCGAAACATCAAACGCCTCAAAGTAATCTCGATATTAATCTCGACGAAATAAAGAAAAAAAAATTATGTACATATAACTCGAATGTACTTTTATTTTTATTTATGCAACTTTCCTAACAGCGTTTCCTGACAACGCTTCGAAAGGCAAACTCGTTGACTTCCGCGATGCGCTTCGCCTCGACATTAAACGCGAACAAGAGTTCCATTTGTGTCGTAAGAACTTCCTAATTGTCGAGGTATAATCCACGTCGTCGGCGTATTTAGAGCAAGTTTATCGACCGGGTCCAACTTCCGCGAGATACATCTGCCTTTTACCCGCCTTTGTTTAGCCACCTTAACACGCGGTCTCCAACCGAAAGTCACCGCCGAAAATGACGCCGTTGTCGAAACTTTGTTGCAGTTTCTGAATTTTGCATTTAACGTTAAATTAACAACGACGAAGTTTATTAACTCTCAATTCTTTCGCGATATTAAGTTGATTAAAAACCCCATTATTCTAGCCGTGAAAATTTTTAAGCATTGCAAAATTAAAAATCATAAATTCAACTATAAAAATGTATGACAACATATTTAGTTTTAATTTTCTTTTTTTCTTTCTTTTTTTTGAAATGTTGGCTTTACAAAAGACAAAATTATTATTTATGAAAAAAAATTTGTGTTTGCCGAGTCTCAATCTATTGATTTTTATTTTTCTTTATTTTACCGATCACTGATAGACAAGCTCAATAATTCCAATTACCGTCTTACTCGACGAGCGCCTATCATTACTACTTCAGATCAGGAAACTCCTTCGTTTCCCGTCGCGCTCGCCCATGATAATTGCTAACCGGATAACAGAAGCGAATTTTTTTTTTACTTTCTTTCTAGCAATGATTCTTTAGCGAGAAGATTTATTATAGCCGATATAAAATAGGAAAAAGATGCGTATCAAATATATCGTACGTAATATCCATTTCTTAAAATTATAATACAACGCATAAAATGAAAATTGAGACATGCACCTCTGCCTCATTAATCTAATAATTCCGTACGTACAAGTGGCATGTAATAACTGCGTAATCTACTACTCAAAAGTAGCTCGTTAACTCTCTACCGTAACTTAAAATTAAATCATCCGTTCACATCGCAGTCGTTTGCGTGAAAAATGTTTTTTTCAAAAAGACAACGCGATGTGTGTCGAGAAAAAGAAAACGCGGCCTCAAGTACCCGTAAAAAAAAAAAGAGATCCTAAAAAATGTATACCGTCCCTTTCGAATCAAACGAGATACCCTGAGAAAGAACAAAAAAAATTTTTTTCGCCGGCAAAAGTACGCGAAGAGGGAGGGTTAAAAAAAAAAAAAAAAAAAAAAAACCGGGACATGCTCGACACAGACGTGGCCGTGCGTTACAATGCGTATCATGCCGGTCGGCGTGTCCACGCTGACGCGAGTATGCAGATATCGAGAAACAATATCCAAAACCACCCCCAGAGACACGACTGTACGTAGGTGACGTCATGGGAGACGCGCACGCGCGAATCTCGGTACGTGTTGATCGTTACCCACCTTCTGCAGCGAAGCTGCTGAAGGTGCGTTCACACGCAAGATACCATCGAGGATCGTTCGGGGACTACTGGGAGATATCTGGGATAATGCAGTGGCGTAAATAGAGAGAGAGAGAGAGAAAGAGAGGGAGAGCGAGAGAGAGAATAATGCAGCATCCAAGGCGCGAACCTTGTGGGAGGATACACGAATGACCGAAGTTGTACATATAAGGCTAGTTAATTTAGGATTATAGTTTCTCACTAATTACGAACTCGCACATGCTCGCGATTTTAAGTACGTAAGAGGGTGAACGCAAAGGTCGGGTGTTAAAGCCGATACCGGCGAAAAAGCATACGCCACCGGTTATTTTTTATTAATGCCGTGTTCTTTTAGGCGCTGCAAACTTTCTTTCAACAGTGAGTTTATTGCGCATTATATTACAGCGGGGAAAGTAAAAAATTAATAAATAAATAAATATTTGAGCTCACAGCCGCAGTTTCGCGGGTGTTTTAAGTTGTTTGATGGTACGGCGTTAAAACGTTCCGCATAGCATTTACGAGCATTTCTTAAAAAGCACCGAAGAAATATATTAGACGAGCGTAACTAGTAAGTAATACAATTATTTGAAAATTAACGCCGAGGATCGGGGCGGAATACTCAATTAAAATTAAAGATCACGCCGTGCCTGGATTCATTCACATATTTACGGCGTTAAAATTAATAATGGTGTCTACAATAAAAAAAAAAAGAAAAGAAAATCGAAATACAAGTAAAATAAAAGAAAAATTCTTTAAATAACCTAATTAACGTACGTAAAAATTTAAAATTGCGTTTAAAAAAAAAAAAAAAATTATCCCTCTTTGAAGAACACTATCTACCGCTTCATTTTAAACTAAGCTACGCTCGACAGCTCAAGAATATTGATCACACGTTTATTTATTATCATTATTAACTAATAGTAACACCCTTTAATAGCGATATCAAGTACTATTATTACTTGAGACGTAGAATAATACCTACTATTTAAATTATAAACATCGCGTAACTATTATTACGTATGCATATCCATAATAATATCCGATGTTTAAACAGCAACGCGGATCGTTATATGAAATACAGAACTGACTACTCAATCGCGACGAACACATATCCGGCGTGCAGGTACTCTGGACCAAAAGTGCCGTTTTACATCGCGTAATCGAGAAAGTACAGTGAATCAACTACGCCGAGCCGGCGCTTAAGTAGACGCTTAAGATATCGCGGATCGGGATCGTCTCGTCATTTGGAAATTTCCGCGGAAAATTTTCGCCGCGTTTCCCCGCAAAGTTACTCGCTGACGCTCGGCTGAATTCCGATTTTCGCGCGAGGTAGACAAGGGTGCCGTTGATACAGTTAAATTTGCATCCCGTATACATTATGTAAATTATTGGCCGCTATACGAAAGCGGATATCTCGGGGAAAGGTGGGGGAGGAGGGGGAGGCTGCGCTTCGGCTTCCTTGGCTTAATCTCCGGGCGTCGCGATTCCTCTCGGTTCGGCTGAAACAAACGCGGAGCCCTGAACGCGAGCTATACGCCTTGCCAATTAACGCCGGCCCGCGAACAGAAATCTAAGACCGTTTTTTGCTATCGGCTATCCCGATGATAATCGAACGTAACGCCGGCCGCCGTTGCGACGGTAATAATTAATTGGACGTCGATATTCGCCATCGGTATGTTTGCCACCCCGTTTTCCAATCTGGGCGATACCCCCGCGATACGAGTTACGTATTAAAATCCACTCGCGCGTTCATGCAAATGCACGTTTATTTAAGTTAATTTACATTCTGGATATGCAAATCGATATTATCGATACGCGCGAAAAAGACGGGCGCTTCGAGTCCTCGACGTTCGCAAACGGGTGCGTTACCAGCGATTTGCCAGCGCTGCTCGCTCGAGCGATCATATGCCGCGCGAAACAGCCGCGAACAGCGAAAAGGGCTAAACTATTTCTCGGGAGCGATAAAACTGCCACGTTTAACCCGACCCCCGTCCGCTTGTTTCGCTAAATAACGACAGTTAGTTTAGTCGAGTTGGATCACCGGAGCGGAGGACAAGGAAAAGTATAAATGGAAAAGATGTTCGGCCGAGCGCGGGAAGAGAATTGTCTTCTCTCGATGGTAATGGCTCGCAATTTGTCAAGGATTATCGTGCCACTTACTAACCCCTACCGGCTTTTTACCTTTCACCCTATTTTGTATAGATCGATAATCCCGGTATAGATCATATCGAAATCGATAATTCAATTTTCCGAACTCTCGCAATAATAATGTATCTCAAACAAATTTTTTTTTTTTTTTTTTTTTTTTTCTTTCCTTTTCGAGACCGGATATAACTTCACCATCCGTCTTACTTCGAGAGAAACAAGCAGAAAGTAGTTCAGAATGAGAGAACGTCAATTAACCCTTTGCCGTAAATTTATTGGAGACTCTACTCGTGCAGCTAATTCGTTCGTTATTTAAATTTTATAATGCGAATATTCTGCGAAATTCTTTATTATTAATTTTTGAGTGTTAGTCAAGGAATTTAATACTTGTCAAATTCGAAATAAATCCAAATTACCGAATATCGTTCTAAACGTTATCTCCTCTTGCTAAATAATTTTTTTTAATTTTATTTCTTTGTCTATTAAAATTAATAAAAATCACTTTACCTTATCAATTTTCCAATATTAAATATTCCGACAATTGAACCTCAAACGATATCTCTGTTAATCTAAAATCAATTTGAAGATGAATTTAAAAGAACAAAATTATCTGTTTGACTTTAAAATTTAATAATTGCTATAATGTTTACTTGTGAATTAAATAATTGATAAGTATTAATACTTAAACTTTCGTTGCTTCCGAGCAATTTTCACAATAAAGTAAAGACATATAACTTACAAAGAAAAAAAAAAAATCCATGTGTGTGTGTGTGATTTTTCGATTCTGACGTCATAATCCAATGTAGCTGTCATCGCGGGCTCGGTCCAGAGTTTTAATCGAAGCGCATCAAAGATAGATTTCATTACCTAATGTAAACTCGGTCTGTCCCGTCTTGCACGCCCTTTCACCGCCTAAGCATTATATTAAATTTCATTTCGCCATTTTTATCAGATCGAATCACCGTTATTACTGGCAAACTTCCAAGTCTCTCAACCGGAGCGAATCATATTTTCACATGGAATAGAAAAGTCAGAAAGCGGAAGGACACTTAGAATTTTTCCGATAACAGGACAGAAAAATTTTCCCCGCACAGATAACGATGTCGCTTATACAATAATAAATTTCCAAGTTTCTACGTAGTGTTGCAATAAAATTAAAATATGTGAGCTAAGATGCTGTAAATTTCAAATGTACTTAGAAATATATATTTAAAAAAAAAAAAAAAAAAAGCTGATACATGTATCTATAAAAATTCCGTGCGGACGCTTACGAGATACTACGTAGACTTTTGGAATATTCCATACAAATTGAAGAAAATGAAACGCTTCCGTTCTTTATTCTAACCCTGTTTCGACTACATGTATCCTGCCTTAAGTATCTAGAAAGTGGGAATGGTGTGATGTTAAAAAAAAAAAAAAAAAAAAAAAAAAAAAAAGAAAGAACTTTGCATTATAATGGCGAACAACGGAGAACAATTTCTTTTGCATCGATCTGTACGTGAATCGCGACGTCAAGCGCATACTACAAGAAAATGCACTCAGAAAGTAAGTGGTTAGAAAAATCATTCGACATAAAATGGTGTAAACCATTTAATACTATAATGTAAACATATTAACCGTTGTTTTCACAAAACAGTCTGTGCTCTCAAAATTACAGGGAATATTAACGTATTTTATCGCATTACGACCAGTTAAAAAAAAAAGAAAGAAAAAAAAAAGAATTACTTAAAATATCAAGAACCTTTTTCCAATTCTTTTAAGTTTTGTATTATATTTTTTTCCCTTCGAAATAAATGCGTTAAATGTACCTTGGAAATTTCAAAAGCGAGCATTAGCGAGAAAATGGACATTTAAGAAAATAAGCTTGCAATATCACGAAAATTGCATCAAGTGAAAAAGGCTTTGTTCGAATGACAAATTGATGCACGAATTTACTGAAGACTATTTTGCGTGCTACTTCGAGACTCCCGCTTCTTTACTCATTTTACCTGCTCGCGAAAATACAGTAAATTATACAATTAACTCCGTCAATGCTTTTAAATAGAAAAATTTTATTCAATTATTGTATATAATTTTTATGTAAGGTGAGATAAAAATTTTCCTTCACGTGCAATAAGAGTGGCGTGATTAACGTGCACTTTTCGTGTTATTATCAAATTCTGGATAAAGACAAGCTGAGACGTTCGTTAAAATTTTTTAGCGATACCAAGATTGCATTTTTTTTCTTTCTTTTTTTTTTTTTTAATATAAGTACTCGATATCAACTTGTACCAACTCGCTTTTGCATTCGTAAGCTGTGCCATCTTCGTTATGACAATTCGTCCCTTATATTTACCGTGCAAAGTTTCAATCCGAGTAAAATGAGAAACTTAATTGACGAATTAGGAACTTCTGACCATTTCGGATTGCTGGCTCGCGTATTTTCATCATTAGCGAATCGTAAAAAGTTTCGTGCCGTGGTATGCCTCCGTCCCGTCGTAAAACGAGAAAAAAAAAAAATTTGCGAGCTCGACAACTAAGTAAATAAAGTAAGGTGAATCCGCGTCTCCTAAATTTAGATAAAAATGCAGCAGCCTGATCGAATTAAAAAAAAGATTCATTCAATTTAATATATAAATATGTATCAGTATATACTTTAATCGATAGAATGTACTAATGTACCGTGTAATCAAAATTAGTCAGGGCACAATAACCACAATTTCTCATTATTCAATGCTACGGTACCGCAACAACAAGCAAATTCTCTGCTCATCAGCATTAAAACTGATTCCTGCCTACCGCAATAATTTATCAAGCGATTACACTGCACTATGTGTTTATCTATCTTTATTATACCTATCATAAAACATCCTTGAACGGATAGACTATCCTTAATAAACCCTTTATATTAACCACAAATTAGTTATTTGATCAAAATCGATAAGTTAATGATATGCAAACATTTTACAAATTTTTATTACGATTAATAAGAAGAGAGAGAGAGAGAGAGAGAAAAAAAAAGTAGACCGCATAATAATAATGAGAAAAAAAAATTTAGACAAGAAATCGCCGACATAATTATCTTATTATATGCGTATTTTTTATCTATCGGCAGAGCAGAATATTTTATGAAAATAATTTAAATAATTAGACCGTACGTGAACGTGTGCATTATACATATAGGAATATAATCCAATTAAATTTTAAATAAAAATAAAATATGACTCAAAATGTGATTTACCTCGTTCTATCGTACAGAGAACATTCATTCCCATTAGTCGAAAAAAAGAAAAAGCGGGAAAAAAAAACTTATACATATAAAGATAAAACTAACATTGTCGTAATTGATTAAGTAATTGTAGCATCAATCTTTAAAAAAAAAAAAATTATATTACTCGCGAAAGAATTTTTATATTTTATTAATGGGTTTTCTATTTTTTAATCAGTCGAATATTAATATTTTAAAAAATATATTACGCAATATTAGATGTATATTAATTATAGAGCTATCCCTATATGCAGTCATAATAAACCCAGTGTACCTTGATATATTATGCCCTAGGCTTTTTGCTACGTATGCAAGGACGGCAAAAAGCACACAGAGAAGTTGGCTAATACGCAGTGCAGTCTCTTTTGACGTCCGATATAAATGACTAGATATAGAATTCCCTTCTTATAGAATAAGTAATATTAGAGACTATTAAAATCGGATGCAGAAACGATTTCCAATAAAGTCTTTCAGGTCCTTCGAATGATACATAGGATTACGTAAGCATATACCTATTGCGGCTCCCTTCGGTCACGATTATAAATATACCGCGCAGATTTTTTGCTGATAACAATTAACGAAGAAAATTGCTAAAATAAGAAAAACAAGGAGATAAAAAAGATCACCGACGCGAATAAACTCGGTCGAATGCACGGGAACTAGAGGTGGATGGGGTCAGCAGGAAACGGATAGAAAACTGATAATATTTAAACAAAAAAGAAAAAAAATTAAAATATTCCCCGTGTCTAAACCGATTAAGGCAATAATCAAAAATAAGAACAGACCCGTTGTTCGTCAAACTGTAAAAATTTTAATAAACCCGTCATTATTACTAGATCGAAATAAAATTGAAATTAAAATTTACGTATCGTTTCACCAGCTCAAAAATACGACTTATCTAAACGGATAATAAGATACAATTATTTGCATTCGAGTTTATCGTTATCACGCTTTATTAAACACGCAGCTGCAGAGGAGTTGAAGCGTCACGTGCGCGGTACACGGAGCTCCGCAATGTGAGCTTAAATTCCGGCAGAACGGGCCCATGATGGAATTTCGGTTTCGGGCGTAGCAACGTATGCTTGACATGCGTTATCAACGTCGCTGACAAGGCACCGAGCCGAGGGTGACGATAACGCGGTTAGAGGTAGGATACAAGAGGGTTGCGCACCCGATTTAGGATGAATACGAGGCGCGGGGTATCGTTTAGTCGGCCTTCAGCTCCCGGCGGCGAATTAGCCGCGCCGCAAATCGCGGATGGGAAACGCCGCTCCGCGTTACCGCTTTTACCGGAAAAGTACCAGCGGTGGATGCGGCCACGCAATTTTCCGTTGCATCGTCGGACGGACGCGGGGCGCCGTCTGGACGCCTGTAATCATCCCCATCCCTCCCCCTCCCTCCCCCTCGTTACCTTCGGTATCTACGCTTTTTTTCGCGGCGGGTCTCGCGCATGAATGCGCGCGAATGCACAATGTGTGCAGTCTTAATCGGCGATTCGTAAATTCGCGCGACGCGAAAAACCTTCGCCGCGACATAACTGCGTACGGTGGCAGAAAAAAATTTTTTTACCCGCGACTTTTGCACGATTGGGCGGAATTGTGATTCGAAAGATTAGCTTCGCGAGGCCCGTGTTGATCTTTAATTGACGGGACAGAGATCGAACATCGACGACGCAGCTTAGCGAAGCGGACACGCGTGACACGTGAACGCACGTACGTACGTGTGCTGAATTTGTTTGATTAATTCAGGATCAATCGTTTGAAAATCAGACGTATCTATTATGACGAGTGAAAATCTGAGTTTCAATTTCAGAGAAGTTCAATTTACGCTGATATCTCAATAAATGTAATTTACTTTTGATTAGCTTTCGTAGTGGAATAACGCGGATTAAAATTGGCCAACCTGGAAGCGTCGATGAATATCATAAAATCTGAATAAAATTGTAAAACTGGCCGGAGTAAAGTTAAGGGTATTTTTACTGCACGATTTGCTGCAGTAGATCCCAATTTTTTTTTTTTTTTTTTTATTTAACATTGCGCAATGATAAGAGAACTATAAGAAAGCATTACGATCGTCCCGTTCATGCTATAAAAATAATAACCTATAACCGCGTGGAATTTAATATAGAAAGCAAAAATTGAATTGCACTCTATCTATCGCGGAATTTCTATCATACTTCGATATCTTTAGAAGCATCTATTCATATAAGTCGCCGAACTCATAACGAACAGCGATAACGCCAAATCAAGAATCAAGAATATCAGAAAAAGTCTTGCTCGAAACGAAAGTTCACGTTGAAATACATAATTTATATGTCAATTTATTAATAATCCCGCGTGAGATTATTGAATTTTTAATTTTACTAAATTAATTAAGCGAATAAATTTGCGATACGTGAAATATTATTTCTAAATTATATTTTCTATTCGTTCGAGTTTAATTTCTCCGTGCCTTTAATTGTTCGAGGATCTATTTCTAAAATTAAATGAAGCCGCAAATAAATAACATCTAAAATCGTGTAACTTGATAAACTACATATTCAACAGCTGTTCCAAAGCTATTTAATATACAGATAGAGCTTAACAGAGCAAGAACATTCTTTATAATAACGACTCGGATGAAACTGCAGATAAACTACAGGAAATTTAATTTGTTCCTTGATAAAATATGTAGCTCTCGTATCTAAATCACGAATAAGCACACAATTAAATAGAGAAATAATTAGCTACAAGCATAAGATTGACTTGCTCCAGATCGTGTATTGTATACGCCATACTATACGTATATAAATACAAAGAGAACGTTATTATACAAGAAACAAAGATCGCTGCGTGCTCATTAATAAACCTCGTTTCAGGGAAATAAAAAAATTCAAAAATTCTTGTATCTTCTAGACTATCCGTCTAACAGTTTACTTATTAAAATTATATAAAATTTTTATAATTGATAAATCGAACATTGATTAAGAAGCTGTATGCTATACGATTCGGTAAAAAGTAACGGAAGTCGTCTCTCCTAAAAAATACCTCCGCCAATAAAAGAGATATAAACATAACCTTTTCCACGAAACCTTTCAACTTTGCATATCATATTTGCATGAATTAATCAAAATGGGAAACCTTGTATAATGGACCGAATATAAACGAAGGAATTAATTTCCCTTCTCCCCCTCGAAAAATAAAAAAATCAAGCCTATAAACGCAGACTTCGACTTTTTAATTTTGTGACGTGTGAGTATCGACTTTTTCGAATCGTCATCGGCCGTGAAAAAAAAAAAAAAAAAAAAGAAGGAAAAAAAAAAAAGAGAACTACCGCGAATAAATATATTTCTGAGCTGAATTTCCTTCTGTGCCGTACGATCGAACAATGTGTTTACCACGTAATAAAGACAAGAACGTCAGATTCGCAAAAGAGATTATACTCGAGAGGATATCGATCGGCGTCACGTGTGATCTTCGCCTACACGCCACGTTTACACCAAGGTATTCTCGTTTATTGAGTCCCGGCCCTTTTCTCTCCCAGCCCTACCAACAACCCCTTGTCAAGATAAATAAGTTCTTTCCTCATAAATAATACGGTAACGAAGCACTCTTTCTTTTTTTTTTCCTATTTTTTTTTTTTTTTTTCCTTTTTTTTTATCATGACTCAGTGCGACATAGGCCGACGGTAAAAATGAAAATTCGCTGACTACGGTGCCCGACGGTCATAAATTTCAACCGAGAAATTAAATATTTCCTTAGACCGTGCGATACGGAAAGATACATTCAGGCGTTTATATTATAATATTCCACAGAAATCTACGATCGTCTTACGCGGTTGAATTTAGGACCCGACTAGTCCCGACTTCTTAGTAGACTACTCTTATCGGGTAAGTGTATAGGATCTTGAGTGAAAAGTACCGCGGGATAATTTCTTCGCGACATGTACCGATGCGTTACGCGCTATGATTATTAATACCGATAGATCTATCCGCGATACGGCCGATCGACAATTTTGCTGGCGAAGCCGACGCTTGCTCGAGCCGGAGCCTACAGCCATCAGTGGTAACAGCACGCGTCGTGTCAGGCGCGCACGCGACAGGACGCATCGTGCGCGGTGCGGCGCGTCGCGGCGTCGCGATGCGATGCGATATATCGTGCGAGTCAAGCCGACAGGACAGACGATCGTGATTATGAGCGATTTGCGGCGCAACCGATTCGAAGCGCAAATTGAATTTAGACTGCCGAGTTACATCAGCCGGGCGCGACGTCAGGCTGGGCCGAAAAACGAGTTCTCCGACGATTGTCTCTGAAGCGGAGAGGAACGGAGTGGCGCGGCGTGGCAACAGAATAAAACGTGGAAAAGAGAGGAGAAAGAGAGAAATGCACGGAGGCGCAGCGCGTTTTCTTACCTTCCCTACGTCACGGCGAGATACACGTGAAATCTGTCCACGCCATTCTCTCTCTCGAGCACAGCACTGCACTGCACCATACACAGAGCACTACTTGAGCAACACCTCCCTCCGCTGATCGGTCGGTCTCTATCTTGTTCTATATCCCTTATTCCTTTCGTCTACCTATTCCCCGATTCTATCTTGGTCCACCTGCCCGTCTCTCTCTCTCTCTCTCTCTTTCTCACTCTCTCTCTCTCTTTCTCTCCCTATCTCTCTCTCTCTCTTTCTCTCCCTCCTTTCGATCTCGATCTGTCTCTATCTGTCTGCCTGTCTCTCTCTCTCTCCCCCCTCCTCCTCGGTCACGCCGGCAGGAAAAATCCTTTGTCGTCGGCCTCCCTTTTCTACGGCATCTTCTCCTTGCTCTCGGGGAGCGACGATCACGGGCCGCGTCAACGAGCGCGACACCGCGATCGGGTAGGACGACGGTGACGGCGGCACGACGGCAACGGCGACGTCGCCGATGGCGAGGGCGACGCGAGACGTGATTAGGAGGAAGAGGAAGAAGAAAAGAAAGCGCCTCCCTGCGGCACGCGCGCGCGCGAGAGAGAGAGACGATCCAGCATCCAGCTACGCCCGTGACAGCGTCTGGGCAACTACTGAGGAGAGGATCTGCGCGGTTCCGGCGTAAGCTTTCGTTCCCATTTTGACCAGACACGGCGCCACCGTGGACCACCCTTTCGACGAGGGAGAAAACGGAGGCTCCGGGGGTGACACGCGACCCACGAGGATAAAGACACGCGCGCGCGCACGCCGCTTACTCAGATCCGAGTCTTGACAGGGCTACTCTCAATGGTATTACGATATTAGCTCTCTTTCGCTATCAGTCTCTTCGCAATCATCGTACGTAACATACACGTAATAAACATAATAATTTTAATCTAACGTAATAAACAGTTTAACAACGTTATTTCTTATCGCCGAAGACAACTTTTTATGATTTGATATATGAAACGGTAATACGCAGCTTCAAATACTTAAATAAATGTCAGCTTTCACGAAAATAACTTATTCACTTACGTATATCAATTTCTACGAGAATGTGAAACGAAACTAAACTAAAAATTTAACTTCCGCGCCTTCAATTCTTTCCCGGAAAAGAAAAAAAAATGTCCTGAACGTATCTTTCCGAAATAATGTAATACATCACGCTACAGATTAAACTTGAGATGACTTTTTCTCCTCCCATCGGGTTCTACCGTATTGAAATTTAAATTTATCCTGGTCATGTAAACTGTACGCTGACAAGGATTACGAAATGTATCAGCACTCAGCTTAAAATTTCATTTAATTAAGTTTGTCGAGAACAGTTTGCCGTGCTTTTAGATACAATGCCGATCGGAGCCGCGAAGATTATACTGACAAGATAACATGGAGTCTTGGCAAGATGAGTTTCGCACGGTCGATACTCACTGATTCCTATATACAATATGGCATAAGACGATAAAAGTGTGACCAATGGACGGTTGCGGACTTTGTTTTATTTAACGCTTACTGTTTTATAAAGATATTACGCAATTCCAGGTACGTTTGGCGCGATGAGTTTGCCCATTAAACTAATAGACGTTTTTAATAATAAAATTGCAATGATACCTTTATAAAATAATAAGCGTCAAATTGTAGAGAGCTCACGATCATTCGTCCGATGTCATATTCAGTTACGTAGAGATTAACGTCGGTACTGCGTTTGCAATGTCGAAAGCGAAGTACTAACAGGCCACTACCGCTCTGATATCATATGTCGTTAAAAAAGGTGAGGCCGCCCTTTACCCGTCGCGGCACGATAGTCAGTAAATTCGACGAGCTACGTGACGGGACCTCGTTGGAATTTACGGCTGAGAACCGACGTGTAAATAGCGACGAACAGACGATATTTTCACAGAACGATGCCGTGATCGAAATTGCCAGTCAATCGAAAATCTTTCCTTTCTGCATTCCAAGCGATAAGAACGGCTTACATTCCAGCCACGATTAAAGATTAAGAGATGCGGCCAAATAGTAGACTTTTAAATAAATCCCATGTAAAAGATTGAACTCACCTAAAACAAAATAGAAAACGTTGAAAAAAAAATCTGTAAGATCGCTGTGCAATTACACTGCAAGCGCTACGCATTCTGTTCTTTTCAGTTGCTTTATAAATATCTGAAGGAGCCCGAAAGAGTGCATCCGGATAAATTAGAAGGCAAATCTACTCTAGCATGTATCTCAATTACTGTCTTAAGTTTACATTACGTGTGATATGAAATTATATCCCAAGTAGGAACCTTGAAATTACATTTTTGCGAAACATATATTACATATTGTCGTGGTGGTTTATTAATCATGGAGTTTTATATGTTCTCATATGTGAATGTAAACTTATGACACCAATTTGTGCCTGATACTTACTGGAACAGATTCACCTATCTTATCCAGCCGGATTCTTTATAAAAAAAAGCTATTTTATGTGCATATTATACATATATATTAATTTATTTATTTATACGTGTATTACGTATCTACATTAATATTTATGTATTAATTTCACTCATAAATAATTAAAAAAATAATTAATTAAAATAAAAAGTGGAAAAAAGCAACTAGAAAAAAACAGACTGATTGTACAATTTAGATGCGATACTCACCATTTTTGCGACGTCCCTCAACGTCCCTCGACGTCCCTCGACGTTCCTCGCCGTTCCTCGACATCCTTCGCCGTTCCTCAACGTTCCTCGCCGTTCTTTGACGTCCCTCGCAGTTCCTCGACGTCCCTCGCCGTTTCTCGACGTCCCTCGCCGTTTCTCGACGTCCCTCGCCGTTCCTCGACGTCCCTCGGCGTTCCTCGACGTATATCCGCATCCCATGTCGATCACGTTCATTTGCCAACACTTCACTTTACTTGACCCAATGCACTGGCTGTAGAATTACAATTTTAATTAATTTTCTTATATTTAATTTAATAGTCAATCGCATAAATATTTTAAAAAATTCAACAAAAATTACATTATAAAAAATTATTTTCTTTATTTCATCATGCTGACTTCTCACACATTTATTCCATACGACTTCGATTTAATGCACACTTACGCATTCCTGAAAGAAGCAGAGAACGTATGAGCAATAATTAAATTAATGAAAGGGAAAGAAATAGACAGAAGATACGATCGCGAGAATCTTACACGCAACAATCTACTTTTTCCATAGTGAAATTTAGAATATATAATTAATTTAAGGAACGATAGATTCGTCACGAATAAATCACTTATTTGAGCTTTACGCTATAAGGTTAGGTACAAGATATACAATTAAAATACGTCATTTACGCATATCGAATATTACCGTCTTATTTTTGCAAGAAAGTTAACAAAATGGTGAAGCTCCGATGCTCTTTCGCAACGCACTAAATTCTAAGTTATCACGAACATCTTGAAGTATTCATTATTATTTTACCGATCAATCGTTTGTGCTTCGGATACTCTTTCGTTTGATATATGTATTGTCCCAAAATATAAAGTTGGACTTACCTTTTTCTCACAAAACAGCTGCCGCGAAGATACGAACGGTAAAAAGTACACCGGTCCCGACGCCATATTGCGTTACTAAATTCCAGCTAGCTTTTTGGCGCGCAATCAACCCGAGCCGCGACTGTGATTGGCTTATTCATATTTCGCTTACTTTTTAAAGATCCATTCAGAACAAGGAATACGTATTCGCCCACTACGTAGATCTTTTTCATCCGTGTCGCGAAGTAACCCTGATTTGCATGACGTCACGATATCGATTAATTAAACATAAATATTAATCGTGGCGTACTTAAAATTCTCACAATGATATAATATTACGAAAACATTATTGCCAAATTGGAAATGAGCTTAAATGCACAAGAGTTAATTCGAAAATTACAATATTCCCCCAAATACATAATTTATACAAATGTATAAATTAAAAATAAAGAAATTATGAAATTCCTAAATATAGAATATTACACATTAACACGAAAGTGTGCAAGATTATTACAGTACGTATAAATGTCTTTTATACGAAAAACATGAGTTTCAAAATTATTACAATTATGTGAATATTTTAATTTACAAAAACTTTATAATAACGGATTAATTCGTGAACTTTTAATAATTTTTTTTATTAATTTCAATCATCGTATAAAACTTCATATAAAGAATTAATAATAATTTGATAGTCTTACAATTATAAGGAAATTACTTTAACCTTTTATGTAAACTTATCACAGTAAGAGACAATTATTGACTAAATAAACAGGTTCAGCAGAATAATATATTATACTAATATTCAATGGATATACAAAAGAATATCAAATCTTTTTTGTGGAATGCATCGTTAGAGAGAGAAAGAGAGAGAGAACATATAAAAATATAAAAAATGCACTTCCACATACATATACTAAATGTAATTAATTACTAAACATACATAATGTCGAAAATAAATGATCAAAATAATTGCCAAAAACTCTGTATATTTAAAACGCGCTTTTTTTTTTATAAAAACGCGTTCTAAATATAAATACAAGTTTATAACTTTCATATCTTTAAAACAAAAAAAGTAAAATTATAACCAGAATAACTTTAGAGACATATTGAATGAAATACAAAAAAAAACATATACAAAAAAACAAAAAATTAACTAATATTAGTATTAATAAAATATGTAACACTCTAATTATGAGCTTTTGAACAGTTTACATAAAAATACATAAAATAAAAATCCAGAATTTGTTAAATTAATACCCATTGCTACCGTATTTCTATTCTTTAAATGTATTTCTTAAAAAATTTAATTTAGAAAAATATTATTTTATACTTTTTTAATAAATTTTGAAATTAAGTAATTTTCTTCGTCTTTATACTTATATATTTCATTTAAATAAAATATGTGTATAATTCTAATTTACTATAATAAGAATTTAACTCGTAAAATGTAGAATAAAAATTTCCGAACTGTATCTGTGATACACTGGAAATACAGTAGCAATAACACATATTGTAGTACTTTAGCTCAGTAAAACAATTTAATAAAAAACATTTATGACAAAATCTCCATAAAAAAGAACATTTTTAAATAATTGGCAACAAAAATACTAATAAAAATTTAAAAAACTATATATCAAGGAACTTAGCCAAGCGTTAAACTATCGGTAATTTAGAAATTATCTTAAAGATAATATGTATCGAATGAACAATTAGCATATTGTACTTCTAGATACACTTACGTGATGCTCTTCTTATATATAACTTTAAATAATAATTTGTTTAAGAACATTATCTCAAGAACCAATGTAATAAATCATAAATGGCATTAAAGTTGACTTCTTAATCATTATGAAGAAGCATGTGTCTTTGAAAAGCGCGAAATCTAATGTATGATTTTGAACATTTGTTACACGTATAGCATTTCTCATCGGAGTCCCGTGTTACTTGATGCCTTAACTGCAAATGCTTAGCCAACGACGATTTATGTCTGTAAATAAAATAACATAATTACATAAAAATTTAAACTTTATACATATTAATATAATTTAATTTTATTTATATTAATATAATTATAAAATAACAAGTAAACATTTATTATCTTTGTATTCTTACCTATACATTTTATTGCAAATGTGGCATTTAAAATTCTCCTTGTAAAAATCACAGGAAGTAAAGTGTTTCCAAAACTGATGCTTTTTCCGAAATAATTTTCCACATTGGAAACACGGAATAAGACATAAATCTAAAATAAAAATTATCATTTATATATAACAGCAGTTATATATATGTATATATAAATATATATTTACTAAGTAATTTATATAAGAAAAACTTTTTTACTTTTATTTGTACTTGCCAATATTATTTTGCGATGTTTCACAATTAAAGTTGGAGACAGGTACATCAGTTGAGGTACTGGGTTGCATCAGATTATCTTGCGAAATTATTTCGCTTTCCTTCGTCAAAAAATTCTCCACGTTTAAATAATTAGAGACATCCGTGTTATTAAAATTGACGTCTTCCATTCTTATCGTTCCATAGGGATATGTAACGTATTCTGTAGAATACGATCTTACGTCTGCTGGTATTATATGGCAAGATAAATTTTGTAATTTATTTTGATCGGATGATATATTTGTACTGTTTTCGATTAGTTTCGTCGTACTCGTAGCATCAATGCAAGTATTTTCTTTCGTAAGATTTTCCTTTTCAAAATCTTCGCAATAAAAATTTGTTTCCTCTGAATCCATTAAATTATCGAATATATTAAAGTAATTATTAAAGTCATCTATATTTGCGTACAAATCGTATGTCAAAAGTTCCGTTTCCATGTTGTAACTGCTTGTAGAAGTTGAAACGGGATCTTCGTAAAATATAATATCTTTATCGTGCGACATACAATTAGCGCAAGTACATGGATGTAATACTTTAGATTTATATAAAAAGTTCGAGTCGATATTTCTATTCATCGCTTCCTGTTGCCAATCATTCTCGGTTATTAGAAACTCGGAACTCGTAAATTCTCTTTGGATGGTTCTATATTGCGTTGCAGCAAATTCCGTAGGCTTGTAAGAAACAAGATTGTGATTGAGATTTATATCATATTTCTTTCCAACATTGTAACCCTCGTTGTTGGGATAGAAAATATTAGTTGACTCGACTAATTTTGTCGTACGGTCGACGGTGCCGTAAAAATCATTTTCATTTGTATTTGGATAATTAAGGTCACAAACGGGCTTGGTAAATGCATCGTCAAGAATATTATCTAAGAAAGCAGTGGCATTTTGCACTGCCATATTAGTGTCGTTCGAATTTGCATTTGAAATGGTGGCTGAAGTCTCTGGTTTTTTACGTGACGTTTGCTTTCTCTTATTAGATTTACGAGCTATTACTTTCTTAGAGTTTTTATTAAGAGAATTCTTTTCTTTATTGTTACATTTTGTATTTTTTTTCGGCGCTTTCTTCTTGCGCTTTAACGACACGTGCAATACATTTATTAACTGATCAATCTTTGGTAATATTTTTTTGCTTTTATTAATCAATAATGTATCTGATTCATCATCTTTTGGTAATAAATTTTTATTTTCGTCAACGTGTGATGTATTTAACGTATTATTTTTTGGTAATACGTCATTTTTGTTATTGTTGCAATAAGAAATATCGTATTGTATGTCCAACGGATTGTGCACTTGCTTTCTTTGATGATGCAATTTCGGCAATGTGGTTTTATTTCCAGGACTACTGGCTTCTATGTCGATCTCGCTGCTCGATGATGTATTTAATTCCGAATACATATTTTGCTCTTCGACGCTGTATACAACAAAATTGTCGGTCTTGTTTAATGTATGATTTTTAGTCGTTTTTATGGCGTTGCCTCTTAAAATATTAGGCTTTCGTATAAGCAGGGCATTGCGTAATTCAGTTTCAGCCGCAATTTCACTCGAAATAATTTCTTTTTCAGCGACATTAGTATCTTTTATGTTTTTGAACTTCATAGAAGAAACATATTCTTTTGTACTCCTCATCTTTTCTTTGATATTACAATTCTATATCCGCATACAAAGCTGTAATACAAACCATTAACCAGTAAACAAAATAATTGACAAAAATATTTAATAAAATTTTTTACTTTTTCTCAATAAAATAAAATAAATTATTTATAAAAAAAAATACAGAATAAAATAATAAACGTCTTGCCCGTAATTATCTACAAACTAATGCTTTATAATTGGCAATTCAACAAACTATAATTATTAAAAATCTTTTAACTTCTTGCAAAAATTACAAGCTATGTTAAAAAATGTAACACTTTTAATTTAAACTATTTAAAGTTTCATTACAAGCTCAAACATTGCTGCCAAAGAAGCTTATTTATTACTTATCAATCAGACTTAAAATAAAATTGCGCAATCAGAATTTCAAAGAACTGTTACATTTTAATATTTACCTTATCCAGAGCTATAACAAATGACACCTCGCGCGGATGTATCGCACGTTTATTTAATAACGTGGTTCGAATGACGGAACAATTAACATTTCCCACGATGATAGCACGTACCCGCACACCTTCCAGCGTTAAGTCAATTAAAACCCTTACTCATAGCGGCGATAGATTCACAAGCGGGAGGAAAACAAGCCTCGGATTCGCAGCTTGTCTCCGGTATCTCGATTCCTTCGGTTTCAGGTCGCAGGGTGACTTTCTCGGCGAGAGCTTCGGCTCGCTCGGCCGTCGCAATTGTCGCGTAACATAAACCTGTCGAACGGTCTATCGTCCGCGCAGAACTAAACCGAACCAAGCCGATTGAAGTGTCTGAAGCTGCGAAGTCCGAGGCGGCCAGCGTCTCGCATCTCACTCTGCGACGAGTCGTTTTTTCACTCTAAACAAATACGGAACCTGAGAAGTCTTTGAGATAACGATAATCAGGCGTAGGAAAAAGTTGCCTGTAGGCGCTGCGGACGTAAACAAAGTCGTCCGGCGACCGTCGCCTTTGCTTTACTTTTTTTTTTTTTTTTTTGTCCTTTCTTTTTTCTTTTCTAAAACTTTATACTCACGCCTGATCGTCTGAACGCACCACAAAAGAGAATAGAATCGTGCGTATGCACCGTGCTCGTGTGCGATTTCAATGGGTGTCGAGCAGGCATCCGATAACAGACGAAAGACACGTGTCGACGAAAAAACTTGGGATCGCCGCGACGACCATTGTTTTCAGTTGCTTGCAGTCGCTTGAAATATGCCATTCACCTCGGGAACTCTCGAAACTTTTATTGCCTCTTGAAGTTCTTTTAGACTAACTGCAGACGATTTACGATTCGCGATCGGTGCTTAGGATGGATTTTCTATACCTTTCTCGATGGTCACATGACACCGAGAACATCTGAAAGACGTTCAGAGGAATAGAAACGCGCGCGCAAATGAAATCCGCATTCGAATTGCATACATTCAACAAGTACGTACGACGCAATAAGTTGTAAGGGTTTCTATGATTTATAAACCATCTCGCGTCTATCGAATTTCTTTCGGTTTGTAGGAAAAAAAAATTAAAGAAAGAAAAGTAACATTGTAATAAACTTTTATTAAAACAAACCAGTAGCAAGATTTTGTTAAAAATTATTACATATATGCAATGGATCATATACATGAAATAAATTAAAGTGTGAAGTATCATTAATTTGATAATATTAATATTAATACCAATTTTCAATTATTCAATAACTTCACGAGACTGAAATTACCAGTCGTTGTCGTCATCGAGATCGTCTCCATTCCTTAAACTTGAAAATAATACGTCGTTAATTTTGGGTCGAGGATCTTCCTTAATCTTCGTCGGTATTGCTTCCGCTTGTCCCAACATCCATTCCAATTCTGTGTCATAAATCAGCGTAATTAATTCCACGTAAACTTTCAATATATTTTCCGCATTCATTTTGATAAAACGATATATCACCTGCTTCAGATAATTTCATGCCGCGGAATTCAAGTGGTCCGATAATTTGTTTCGCCATATTTCCGTCGCGATAAATAAATATCGTAGGGAGATTGGTATCGGGCCAATTGGGAATACAAGTGGTGGAAATACTTTTTAAAAACTTTGTTGCGGGAAACTTCCTTGCTAAATTGGCCAGATGTTGGTTGACCAGAGCACAAAGCGGAATGCTGAAAACATATACGTTAAATTAGTTTCATTAATATACTTACTATATAGACATATTTTATTTTGTTTCATACCCAGATTTATAAAGATGTAAAATAACCCAAATATCTTCCCCGGCGTTGTTGACTTCCTTAACGTAATCTTCCGCAGATATTTCTTGAACTCCTCCGTATTTAGATTTATTTGCGAGCTCCTTCATTTCCGCTATTCTCTTTCGTCGATATTCTTCCAGTACTCGTTCGTCCTCTTCATCCTCCAGCTCATCTAGCTCATCCAAGGTTTTGTCTTCTAAATTATCAAGAACTGCAAAAAGTTGATTGTAAGTGGGTGATAATACATTGATAGCAATTACAAAAATAATAGAGGAATTATAATTACCACGCCCTGTTTTCTCATCTATTGCATTTTCTAAAAGATTTACTATCTGATCTTCGGTAACTTCCTGTTCCTTTTTTTTCTCTGGAATAATGCCTTTGCTCCTAAGAATATCGTTCCATTGGGTGTCTTCATTTGGATCTTGCTAAAATTGAGAAATCAAATTAAAGCTATTTATTAGGATAATATAAATTACAAAAATAATTAAATCATCTTTTTTATATTAGAAAATAATATTTGTAATTTTGAATGTGTAGGTATACATATACGTATAACTTACTGCCTACACAGTAGTATTACCATATAAGGAATCACGCGTAGACTAACCTCTACTTAGCTTCTTAATTTCTAAAATACTCTGAATTTTATTAATACTCACCATTTTAAAAAGCTAATATTAAATACTTCCAAATTTATTGATTTAAAATTGATTTTCTTGTGTAATTTTTACACAAATCTCTTCAAATATATATATATATATATTCTAACGTAAAAAAGACCGATAGCGACAGCACCAATTCGCGACTATACAAAATATAGCCTGACATAACCTTGTAACACACAGTCGCAAGAATGCACGTTAAACAATTAAAAATTTTTAAGTACAAGTCGATTGTTAAGTTACATCTAGAAAACGTATATAAAATATTTATTTGTAAAAAAAAAAAATAATAATTTTATTTATTGAATTTTATTGGATCGTCACAAGTCATGAAAAGTTCAGATAGTTGTTGTGCAAAAGTGTGCCCTCGTGAAAATGCACCTTTACGTAATCGCGCGCAACTACTTGACGAAGCGTCTCTTGCTTCTCATCGTAACGTCAGAGCGTCAGACCGATAAACCACCGATAAACCAACACCGGTTCGGCGGTTTCGTGCTTTCTTGTGCGTTCCTGATCGATCGTGAAGAAATTAATCATAATCAATATACAAGCATTACAAAATGTAAGTATAGTACCTGCTTTGCGTTAACACGTTGTGTAATTTTATGTAAATCCTGATATCCAGTATTAGTTTATCACGATATGTACACATAACCTTAATTTTATTTTGCAGAATTAATAATTGCAATAAAATCAGTTTATTTGATGTTGTACACTAAACAATTTTCTTTTTTTTATTTTTTTTTATTTTTACATCAGGTCTTCTCTGACGAAGCCAAAATCCGAGATGACGCCGGAAGAGTTGGCGAAGAGAGAGGAGGAGGAGTTCAACACCGGTCCTCTTTCGGTTCTTACACAATCGGTCAAGAATAATACCCAGGTTCTAATCAATTGCAGAAACAACAAAAAATTATTGGGACGGGTAAAAGCCTTTGACAGACATTGCAACATGGTTTTGGAAAATGTGAAAGAGATGTGGACCGAACTACCACGTACGGGGAAAGGCAAGAAAAAGGTACGATACTTGTGTATTTCTATTTTACAATTTAACTGATAGTTTAAAAAGTATTTCGATATATAGAATATTTAAAAAATGTAACATTCTTTGTAGAGAAATTTAAAAAAACCTAAAATTTTTATTAATAATTTTCATGTTTGACTAATTAAAATATTTAAAAAAAAACAGGCAAAACCAGTAAACAAAGATAGATTTATTCCAAAGATGTTTCTACGCGGCGATTCAGTTATCTTGGTTTTAAGGAATCCATTGGCAACTGCAGCAGGGAAATAAAAAAATAATAATTATAACTTTAATTACGTCCTCGTTAATATTAAGACTAATGCTACAATAAAGAAAATAAAACTTTAATATGAACGAAATAACGTTTATTAACGCGATAAATTTTATTCTTCACAAAATCTTAATCTTATGCATAATTTGTTAAATATCAAGTAAAAAAAGTGTATTAAGCAGGACATTTTTATTTTTTTTTATATAATTGTGTACATTATCAATCCTTTTCAGCGATTGCAGTTAAATGTTTATCGATTTCTTGCTCGGTTAATATGCTGCAACAAAAGTAAAATTATTTTGATAAAGAATGGGAATAAAAAAAATTTTAAACTACATTCGTGTAAGATCGCAATTAAGTCAATTACCGGAATTTGGGATTATCCTTCGATACAACGCCCACCTCGATCTCCGTCGGCTTAAAATCAACGGACAGAACTGTAGACAGACAAGTAATGGCTAGTTGTATAGTCTCGTCGAAGTCGTAAGTCTGTTTCTTCTTTAATTTCTTCTCGAGGTAAGAATTAGCTTCCGTTTGTTTCGCGCCGACCGATATGGCTCTATAGCCACAAAAATATCCTGCCGGATCGGCCTTGTAAATGCAAGGTCCCTTTTCCTTATCGTAAGCGATGAGCATCATAGAACATCCAAGGGGCCGCATCTCCGCATTCTGCGTGTACACTTGGCTAATGTCGGCGACGCGCTGGCACAGAGCGTCCACGGGTATTTCATACCCGTATTTATATTTAAAATGAGCTGCCTCGTATCGGGCACGTTGCACTTGCGATTTGCTGTCGGCTGTGGAATACAGGGCGGATTTAAAGACAGCTCGGAGTTCAACGCGGCCGAAAATTATCCGAACTTACCTATCATGCCAGTCATAACGCAGCCGATGTACTCGGTCAGCTGGAATACGTGTGTGACGCTGGAGGCATCGAGCAGCTTGTCCTGTAAAGAGGTACGATGGTTTAATATAAATCTGGGGGTGTATTTTTAATTTAATTGTGAGGCGATCGGTTCCGAAAAAAAAGTTCGAGATCGTAACTTAAGAGAGCTAAGTTTTAGCGAACGGTCTTTAAAAGGTTAGGTCTTACAGGCACTTTCTTCTGTGTCGCGAAAACAGCTGTGTCGACTCCTTTAACGGCCACGGACGTCAGTCCACCCTGATTGATAGCTTTGAAGGCGTATTCTGCGTGTAATTAGAAAAGCAAAGAGACGTTAACAAATTCTAAGATGCAGAGTCATCGACGTTAGCGTTGCAAGCGCGAGCAGTCGAGCCATGCAAGCGCGATTACGCCGATAACGCGATAGTTATTTCCGTCGTATTTAAAAATATATTTTCCGATACTTACCTACTTGGTAAAGCCGGCCTTCCGGCGAAAAGATCGTGATATGCCTATCAAAACCAGCACTACTACCACGCGCCATGTTCGCTACTGCAAGAGACGACGATTATTGAAAACGTCAAATCATAGCACAGATCTGTTCCTTGCATCTGGTCTTTCTGTACCTTCGCGGAAAATTGCGTGTAGGTAGAAAAACGACGTTGAGAATTGTCGTAAGATATCCTACGCTCTCATTGGTTGAATTCTTTAGCGCGACGCGAGATGCCTTTCCGAACGCTCTTCCGTTTCGTAAAGACGTTCAGCGAGAAACGTCGTGTCGTATAGCGTAGGGTACGGCCTCACGTTTCAATAGTCTGTCCTTCATCGACCGATCATGATTTTGAATGCCGTGTCAAGAACGACCGCTGGCGCACTGAGAATCGCCAAGTCGTCGCTCCTGAAAAATGAAGCAACGAAGGTTTCGAGTATTCTCACTGTTAACAGTAAGTGAATAACTTCGCGTTTTATTTCTGCGGAAACTCCGACTGCGCTGTAGCTATGACACTCGATTATTTGCTACTTGCTCTCCCGTTCAGCTGACGAATGTTCTACGAAAAATTAGTCTAATTAGAATTCACGATAACAGTCCTCGCTCGCGATAACTGATGTGTTCTTGATTTAGAATAAATTACTCGAAGAGAATCGTTATTGATTATATAATCCGTGGTAGGTTCTGTTTGCCAATATGGCGAGTCGAAATCACGTTTAATTATTCTTTTTCGTATCAATTCTTTGATTAAACGTGCAATTATGAACATATGATATACATTTTTTTAAATAGATCAACTATATTCTAGTTTCACTTATTTTTGTCTCCGTTTTTGGTCGTCATTTCTATCGATGTGGATTAATTTTGAATGTAGTTAAGTTTTTTATCTTTTTTTAATTCTTTAGAAATTAAGAACCAGAAAATAATGAAACGTGTATTAAACAGAGACCGAATTTAATCTTTATTTATGGGAATAAACGTTAAGAAAGTTAGAAAATGGTAAAACATAAATTAAACTGAAATTAAGTTAACACCCATGTTGGTGGAAATTAATATCAGTGTTTTACAAGCTTGATTGGAAATAAACTGGTGTAAATGGTATAAAAAAGTTGTGTTAAACCATTACTTAAAGGCTTTATAAAATAATTTAAAATAAAGAGTTAACACACACAAAAATTTGCAAGTGCATTTTTTGTTACATAACATGTACCTTGAATTTATTTAAGAACATTTAAGAATTAAAGAGAGTTTTCATTTGAAATTATAAAATTATCCATTGTTTTTTATGTAACCACTTAATTACATATTGGAAAAAAAAATAATTAGAAGATTTTTTTAATAAAAAAAATTTTTTTTAATTATTTAGAGAAAAATTCTAAACACATGTTTTAGAATAACTAATTTTTAAACACTTTAATATTTTCAGATGCATATAAATTTGTAAAGTAATATTTTCGCCTTTATGAGTGTTAATTTAAATTTTAAATATTTTAAAACAAGAATGTTGTGATTATTTTTAACAGGAAGAGACTATGCAGCCAAAGCTGCAGCTGCATCCAAGGCTGGTGCACAAGGAAAGGTAGTTGCTGTCATTGGTGCTGTGGTTGATGTACAATTCGATGACGCTCTTCCACCTATTCTTAATGCCTTGGAAGTACAAAATCGTACACCTAGGCTGGTGCTCGAAGTCGCTCAACATCTTGGAGAAAACACAGTACGCACCATTGCCATGGATGGTAATTATCTTTTGATATTATAAAATATAGTACACAACAATTTTTTTATCGCGGATTTAAATTTTATTACGCAAACTTTTTGTACATTAAGCTTAATGAAAATTATTCTATTAAGAGTTAATATTGTTACACTGCGTATTTGAGCGCAGCGAGCTTCGAGCCGGGCGTAATTATATTTACTTAATACATTTACTTTGAAACAAAAATTGATTTTTAATAAATACAAAAATTAATTTCTCGTATTTACAGGTACGGAAGGTTTAGTACGTGGTCAGAATGTGTTAGATTCTGGATATCCTATTCGTATTCCCGTGGGAGCCGAAACCTTGGGCCGTATTATTAATGTCATTGGTGAACCCATTGACGAGCGCGGACCCATTCCTACAGATAAGCTTGCTCCCATTCACGCAGATGCTCCCGAATTCGTAGAAATGTCCGTTGAACAAGAAATTCTGGTCACGGGTATTAAGGTCGTAGATTTACTGGCTCCTTACGCTAAAGGTGGAAAAATTGGTGAGACATTGCAATGGAATTGGTTATTAAAATTAAGAAAAATGTTTTTACTATATACTGAAAGCTATCGTATATTTAAATATCTGATGTATAGGTCTGTTTGGTGGTGCCGGAGTCGGTAAAACTGTATTGATCATGGAACTGATCAATAATGTAGCCAAGGCTCATGGTGGTTATTCGGTGTTCGCTGGCGTGGGTGAAAGAACTCGCGAGGGTAACGATCTTTATCACGAGATGATCGAGTCTGGTGTCATTTCTCTTAAGGACAAGACTTCCAAAGTAGCACTAGTGTACGGACAAATGAACGAGCCGCCTGGCGCTCGCGCTCGTGTAGCTCTTACCGGTCTTACCGTTGCCGAATATTTCCGAGATCAAGAAGGCCAGGATGTACTGTTGTTCATTGACAACATCTTCAGGTTTACTCAGGCTGGTTCCGAGGTAAGTAGATATAATTTATTAAGTAAAAGTATATAAAAAAGACAGGAAACAAAAATATCTATACTTTTCTGTTCTAGTATTTAAAAAAAAAAAAAAAATTTAGTTAAAATTAAAACTTTAATTTACCGTATTTATTAACGCGTATATGTATAAATATGTTTTAGGTATCTGCTTTGCTCGGTCGTATTCCATCTGCCGTGGGTTACCAACCTACGTTAGCTACCGACATGGGTACTATGCAGGAACGTATTACAACGACAAAGAAAGGATCAATTACTTCCGTGCAAGCTATTTATGTGCCGGCTGATGACTTAACAGATCCTGCTCCTGCCACTACTTTCGCTCACTTGGATGCTACAACCGTATTGTCTCGTGCCATTGCCGAATTAGGTACGTATCTCTGAAAAGTGGATCTTAGAGGGATAATTAAAAAGTCATTGAGTAATTATTTTTCACACATTTTTATTTAGAAATATATTTATAAGAACTAAATTGAACATTTTAAAGTGAACATTTCTGTTTCGCTGTGAACATTTTTTAAAATAATTTTTCTTTTACGGTTTCTCGCATCGTATTGTACGTAATTCTGATAATTTATCAAATATCGATTTGGCGATGATACAGGAATCTATCCGGCTGTCGATCCCCTCGACTCCACGTCTCGTATCATGGATCCCAACATTATTGGCGCGGAGCATTATAATATCGCCCGTGGTGTACAGAAGATCCTCCAAGATTATAAGTCGTTGCAGGATATTATTGCAATCTTGGGTATGGACGAATTGTCAGAAGAAGATAAATTGACTGTAGCACGTGCTCGTAAAATTCAGAGGTTCTTATCTCAGCCATTCCAGGTAAGAAAAAAAACACTGTATGTATATGTGCACTGAGAGACGGATATGAGATTTGCCGCGGCGACGGCGGTCTATCTAATATAAAATTAAGAATTTCTTTTTCAGTGTAATATTATTCATTCATTCAATATTGTATTAATGGGGTTAATGTTAATCTAGGTTGCCGAAGTATTCACTGGCCATGCTGGAAAATTAGTACCGTTACAAGAAACTATTAAAGGATTCCAGAAAATCTTGGGCGGAGAATTGGATCACTTACCCGAAGTAGCGTTCTATATGGTCGGTCCGATCGAGGAAGTAGTAGCGAAAGCAGAATCGTTAGCCAAGCAATAAATTAACTTGTACAATCATATTAAAAGCTGTTAAAATTTAATTTAACCATCATTCATTTATTAAAGCAACCTTCAAATAAAATTTGCATTTTCTCATAAACGAGATTTAAATAAAGAAGTTTTAATTCTTGTCGCTCCAAGTGTGCCTGTCGAACACTGCCGATATTAAGCGTTAATTTTATTTTATTTATATAAATATAATTAAAAATATACTTTTACAGTGAATGAGTTGCTTTAGATGATTTCAAGACTATTATTTAAGTGTTATCGTTACATTTAAAGTGTGGAAGTATATGTGTATAAATAAATTAGAAATGCTGGCCGATAGTCGCGCAAGATAGTTGGAGTGATACGAATTAAACGTGTTTAAGATAGAAGAAACATACGTGCACGCATACATGAACACATACGCACTCGTACACAATAAAATAAGCAAAAGAATATAAAGATTGAACTCTTTATTTTAACATAATATGAATTATTACTATAATTTAATTGGAAAGGTTGCTTTATGGTTAATCCTTTTTTTTTGTTATAAAAATATTCATTAGGAATTATAGAAATTGAAACATAAATCTGTTCAATTAAAAGAATATACATTAATAAGCTACTTCTGGACTCCAGGAATTTAATCGATACGATCGTGTTATTACTAGTAGTAACATACAAAAAGTAACATAAAAACATCAGGATGTACATGTATATTAATAAAAATTTTACAAAAATATAGAACGATTAATGTGTATGTATATTAAGTATTTTAATTATTTTCAATTAACATTGTGAAAAAATAACATATAATTTATAAATATAAATTATAGTAACATTATTCGTCTCCTTTTTTGGACTAAGAAAGCTTATTAATGACTATAATTATTCGTCAAAATCAATCATTGGTTGTTCCAACCTGTATGCCTTTGTTAATATCTGAAAAAGTTTTTATCAATTTTATAATTGTAAATTAACTTTTTTTTTCTACAATTTTTAAGTCCTAACTACAGGTCTTTAATTTACTTCAATAAATTTCAAATAAAAAAAAAATAAGTTTACGCGGTTAATAAAAAATATAATTTTTTTATTTCAAACGTCACAATCTAAATTAGTAATACTGAGTAAATTAAATCTTTAAATAACATAAATTTTAGGTTTTCACTTACATTCCATCGTTTCATATTTAGTGATAAGACGTTCTGAATGCCTACGCTGTCGCTAGATCGTTTTTCACGTGAATGTATTTCCTTGCGACACGGTTCCACAACGAGACTTCTACCATCTGAAATAAAATTAATAAATTTCTTAATAAATAAAAAAAAACAATACGGAATTTTTAAAAAGATAAATAGAACTTATGTTTAAAAATATAACCTTTTTTTAATTTTACTACTCCGTCTTTTACAAGGAATGATATATATAACATATTTCGGATAGTTCTTCCAAAATCACGAGGATGTAGAATCAGTTGAAAAAAGTCTACCGGTTTTCCTGTTTCCTTACAGTAACATATAATTAACTTTTTAATCTTTCTTACAGTACGTTCCACACTATCTTCATCTTTTGCATGTATATTTGGCACCACTTTATCAGGTACTGTGACTACAGCATTTTGTGGTAGTCTCTGTTCATGTTTCTTTCTAACTATTACTTTTTTTTCTAGAGGATTTAATGTACCTAAAATATGTATTTACAAGATTATTATTTGTAGCGTAAATATATATTTTTTTTTAAATATTAATAAATGTAACTAACCTAATAACGTTCTGCTATTAGCAATTCTTTTAAACGAATTTGTTACCCATCTTTCTAAAAGTGACCAATTTGGAGATTGCTTTTTACTTGTGTCTTGCAAATATTTTTTCTAAGACACATGCACATAAAAGTATAGCAAATTATTACGTGACATTTTGATACCCATTTTTTAAAATAGATAATGTACACTGAAAAGCAGATACGGCGTTTGTCTGCGGCGACGGCAGCTAGCGAACGCGACTTTAGCGTCGAGTTTCACATGTGCCGCATGTATTATATACCGCGCCGGCCGGTTTGCCGAAGACTAATTTTTTTACATGTGCCGCATGTATATACCGCGCCGGCCGGTTTGCCGAAGACTGATTTTTTTACATGTGCCGCATGTATATACCGCGCCGGCCGGATTGCCGAAGACTAATTTTTTCCTCGTTCTCTCATCCCTTGCCTCTGCTGCTATCGCCGCAGAAAACACTCTTCGGTGTACATTATTAGCTCTAAAGTTAAAATTATCAATACTTTACTTTTTTAATTTTAATTCATAAAATAATTAATAAAATAATAAAATTATGTAAAACTATAAAGCGCGAGTTTAAATTGATTATTTTATACAGTATATATTTTAATTTTTATTTTTATCGTCAGTAAAATTATTTGAATGTAATATAAAATATAATAATTAATAAATTTACCAATTTTTCTGCAAAGTTAACATGATCATAGTCACGCATTCTCTTTGTTAGAGAGATGGTACAAGTTTTTAGAACTTTGGAGGATGTTGTCATCATTTGTGAATCAATAAGTACCTCTTGCTGATTAGAAGCTAAAAATATGAATAATAAATGTATAATAAAAAAAAAAAATAAGAATAATATCACATATCTACAAATATACCTTTTTCTTCTATACTTGTTTCCAAAGTAACATGGTCAACTTGATTTATAGCTTCATTTAGCTTATTTATTGTTGAGTCACTGACTGTGTCTTCTGTAAATTGTTAAATAATTAATTATATATTTAGACAAAGGGAAAAGAAAAAGATATTAATAAATTGATTCTTACGTAAAATTAATGTCTGCTGCAATGCATTTTTAAGGCAATGTCTACGTTCCCTAGAAGATCTATTATTGTTGCCCAATGTACTTCTTGATGTTGTATTATTCGATGTATTATTCGACATTTTAACTTGATAAAATATTTGGTTCCTTCACAGTTCGACAACTTTTGCTAATAAGCACTTATTAAAGCAGTTGATATAATTCGTAAAAATTTTTACAAGTTTACTGCCACGAATTAAATACGTACGATACGTTCTTTTGTCCCGAGAGATCGGTGTCATAAATGTGACTGCATTGATTTATCGTTTAACACTCACGTAAAGATATAAGGTTTGCTCTGCACGTTTCTCTCATTATCTAAAACATGTAAATAAATGATAAATCGTCGTAGTCTAGCGTTATATTACGCTTTCCTTTTTTTATACGGTCTTTTATTTTAAACGTACTGTATACTGTATACATTGCTCAGCAAGGAAATAACCTCAAAACGCTGTGAAAATGTGTAACGCGAGCGAACGCGATAGCAGTGACTACACGCGACTGTTTCGAAAAATGAATGTGTATTACATACATACATACATGCAGAGAACTCAACTCGGAATCGCGACTTCCACGCGTCCAGATACAGAGGCTCGTCCGTGTGAAGCCAGAGCTTCGGCTGCCGTCGGATAGAAGAAAAGGCCAGAGCTATAGTCTGTCCTACTCTTTCGCGGCGACTCGCCGGCAGTTGTTGCAGATCCGCTTCTCGGTAACATCGTCGAGTTATAAGGTGAGAGCAGACATATAAATTTAGCAGTAAAATAAAAAGATTTTGTAATGATTTTATAATTTAATAATGTCTGACTTTATTGTTGAGTCGTACTACTTATACTTTGAAAATGTCTGACCATACACAGTTTGGTAACTCTGTCTTCGTACTACTTAAAAATATTTTAAGTAGTACGAAGTCAGAGTTACCAAACTGTGTATGGTCCGACATTTTCAAGGTATAAGTAGTACGACTCAACGATAAAGTCAGACATTATTAAATTATAAAATATTTATTTTACTGTTAAGTTCGAAGCCACCGGCGAACTCGGCTCACCGGAGCCGAGGTATCGAGACTGGCGGATCTCTTGGAAAAGGCAAACGACGAATTGATCAATAATTTAAAAAGAAAAGCTAGATCAGATCGATCGGAATTTAATCTGCAATTAATTAATAATTAACAAACTCGCGCGAGAGTCGCTCGCGGAAGCTAGCAAGACCGATCGGGGAAAAGTCGCAGGGGAGGAGTTGTGAATGCGAGGTAAACGCAGGAATTCAAATAAAAAAATCATCCAGCTCTTTGTAGCACATACATTGATTTATTATACGTAGATTGTTCATAGCTTATTGTTTCTCTATTTTTTTTTTTTTTCTTTTCTTTTATAGCAACAGCAAATATACTATAGTTTGGTCAAATTAACAAATGTGGCTTGCTCTCCAATCTGCCGCCGATGAATTATCCACGTCGCTAACACCGGATATAACGCGAATAACCGAGCCTGTTCACATCATTGGCAGGTTGTGATAATCGGAGGCCTGGTCAATCATCCGGACATGACGGCCTCCGCTCGAAATTTTCGTTTTTGCCGGTGATTGGGTTTTGTCCGCATTGTTTCTTATATACTCTTTTTTTTTTCTTTTGACAATTCGTTTTCAGAAATCGAAGACACCCACGAGAGAGGTCTAGTTAGATAATTAACTAAGTTTCACACAGCGCGTACTAAAAGCGTACTAAGAAGTCCTATCGGTCCTCCCACGGTTATCTCCCACGTATCAAAGGTACGCGCTGTTTCCTCCTCCGCTTTTTTTCTCTTTTTCTTTTTTTTTTTTTCTTTGTTTTGTTAAACGTTTACACGAAACAACGCAATGTAATTCAAATAAAGCCCCCGTACCTCTTTCCCGAAGAATACTCTTAATGTTAAGAATTCCCACCCACCCACCCCTCCCCTCCCCTTCCCGCGCACTACTTTCTCTCACGTCCACCGCATTAAATGCCGTCGCGATTAACTGGATCCGTCTTATATGTAGTCCCTACTTTTATAATATTATGTACAATTGTTTGGCACTGAAGTTGTCGTGTCTTTTTCATCTTTCCTTTCTCCCTTTTCCATATTTTTCTTCTCGCGTAATCGCACGATGCCAGCGAAGATCCAACGTGAACGTGCGCCTGTGTGTCCGAGAGCGACATCAGGTAAAAGTGCAATTTTTATTCTTTATTATTTATTATTATTATTTTTTTTCTTTTTGTCGTGCTCACCTCGTGTCGACGATAGCTCGGTGATCAGCGGTAGCACCCGGTTAATTAATTAATTAATTAATTAATAAGTTCGGTGCGTAGATGCGCCGAGGATCGAAGACCTTGGAAGCACGAGAAACAGGATTGCCTCCGAAGTTAGGTCTCGTCACCCCGGTTCACTCCTCAAAAACGCCCCCTCCCCCAGCCCTTTCTTTTCTCCCGGCGTAGCTTTGTAAATTACCCAGCGAACTCAGACTATTGCAGCAATACTGCAACGACATAGAAACGTTGGTGCGATATCGCTGGAGTCGGAGCGGATAACGTTATAGTATTGCCGCGATCTTGCTTCGATATTCTACGTTCGTTATACATTTGTCCCCTTTCGCGTCGCGGATCCTCGCGTTACAATGGAATGTGTTGGCGTCGCCGAGCTTTCGTCGTTACAGGAGCCGGTCAGAACCAGTGAGGTGGTCAGTACATTGCCAATCCGACTCCTCTGGTATTAGAGTGACACGTGTTCACCGTGCTACGTCCTTCCACACCGCGGAGGCGGATCGGCAAAGCGCTTAGCCCGCGATGCGGTCTTATCGTTATTATGAAAGTTACATTAATCTCTGGTTTTACGTTTTTTTTTTTTTTACCTTCTTCCTTAACTGTATCCTAGAAAAGAACTGACTGCCACTGGTTTTCAGCGAAACTCCAGACTGCCCAGCAGCCAGATATACATAACAATTATCACAACTTAATACCGTAACGCTAATACAATATTATGTAAATATATTAATATTTAATCATAAATATTCTCTATATATATAATATATTATTAACAACTGTGACCTCTTTGCGGTTTTTTTTTTATCTTTTTTTTTTATACGTCGCGTGAACACACGTTTCGTATCGTAACACTGCGTAGTTTCGGCGGAATACCATACGAAACGTGATATACGATCTCCTTCCCACTTCCTCGACTATCAAGCTTGGAACGTAAAGGGGAAATCAATGTCGTCGTGGGCACGCGTACGCGTGTCAATTTTCTCCGGTACTGGTTAATACGTACGTACGTGTATGTGTGTGGCAACGTGTTGCTGTGTTTAAACTCTATTATAATTTTACTAAAAAAATATCGATCGACAAGAGCTACGTACGGTGCTAGAATTATTTAACATTCAAAAATGAGATCTAGTTTCACCTTTTTTTTTTCCCCCTATTAATGTAAGAACAAACATTAAGAATCATTGAGTCGATAATGGATTTAATGCTGTATATATGTGTGTCCGTGTATCTGAAAACCTTATCTACCCCGTCTCCTCTTGCTTTCCACGGTGGTTTTTTTTTTTTATTCCTTCGTGTTGTAAGTACTTATGTTAAGTTCGTGCAGCGCAAACGCCGTCGGACGATTTCGAGGCCGATTTTGTGTTTGTTACGTACGCTAATCGATCAAGTTCTCTAACGTGGCTACGTGCCGTCGACGTTACCGCGACGTTGTTCGATCACTTTCACACAATGTTCTGTTCACTCAAAAGGTGTCTTCGTCCGGATCGCTCGATGGTGCGGCCTGAAGCGCCAACTGCATGCTGGATTCCGTGTTGCGCCGCTTCATTTTACCCTTAGTCTTCTTCAGCATCGTAGCCTAGGTAGGGACAGGATCAGGGAGCGCACAAAGGAGCAATCGATAAGAATGTCAGTCAGTGCCGCTGACGAGAATACAAGTATGAAGTAGTAGAAATAGAAAAAAAATGGCAAAGTTACAAGTCCATGATGAACTCATACATAGAGAAAGGAAGGAAGGAAGAGAAGAAAAACGTTTTGTAAAGCTAACACTACCATCCGATATAATGCGAGTCTAAGTCCACACATTACAAGCTCGAGCTAGCTGGATTGCATTGGATCGAGGCACCGAGAAAGGTATTCACGGAGGTTGATCGGTCTTTACATGCATCAACGAAAGGATCGGAAGAGGTCTTTGTAGGTGGAATCGTTTTCAGACGGCACGTTTGTCGCACCGAGACTCCTCTCTCGCGCGTGCACTCCGCGCGCCGAGGAGTCTAGGTGGTGTCGTGCCTCTTACGAGATACTATTAAACGATCGAGCGGTTGTAAGTTGTGGCATAGTTGGATTACTCGTCCGTGCTCTTGCCCCCCTCCCCATTAGCAGGTAGAATCGACGGTTCGGTATTGCGACGCTTGATCTTACTTTTCTTCAACATGGTAGCCTGAAGTGAACAAAGGAACAAGGAAATATTAGTCGAGTGCAATCGGGGGAGGAAAGCATGCGCTGATAGGTATCAGCAATCGGGTTACGCTCTTATGGTGAATAGAGTATTGTAATATGAAACAAAAAGTGCTAACGAACTAATGCATAAAGATGCGCCTGTTAAAGAGATTTACGTGCCACAAGAAAATACACCCCATTATTCTACTTAAACTCGAACAGCAAAGGACTCCCTTGTTACGTATAAAAATATATCGTTGTATCTGCATCGATACGTTACATTTTATTAATTAATTACCGAACGTTGATACTCTGTCCGTTATTTTTGTGGAATTATGGGGGGGTTTTTAAAGAATTTTCACGTCAAAGTTTTACCTTGAGTGCTGACTTCAAGACCACAATGTCTCCGGGACTCTGAACCCACGGTTCACCGTCTACTTGTACAGGTATGTCTGAGTTTAAGTGAATTTTTATGTGTCCGCCCTGTCGATCGATGACAAATCATTATGTTATATTAGAACAGAAAAACAGAGAACACCGTATTAATATTATTAATAAATTATAATTTACCTGCGCTATCCTCATAGCCGTACGTAAACCTGACTGTATTTGTCCAAGATGCATGACTCCGGTGACTCCGACAACCTCCAGCATGCCGTCCCAATGATTCGGTGTATAAAATTGATCTTCTTTGGTGTCTGGTCCCCAAGGATTAGCACCAGAACCCCAACTAAAAGAGAAAAAAAAATTGTTTAAGTTAGCCTGTAAAATATTCATCTCTTTTTATAACAACTCACCTTAAAATGTTCAGAATTATTATTCCTTCCACTTGCGGTAACTCGACCAATTTACCATCTACTTCTAATCGAATTTCTTTATGTAAATCTTTACACGGCGCGCGCCTGACCATTTTACGCAAACCCATCGTCACATACACGCCTTTGTTTCTCAATCTGCTTTTAAACTTGTTAGGATTTTCTTCCCTCGCGTTGTGAAAGTCCAGACATAAATCCGCATCAACGCCAATGCCAAAATAATTATTCATTACATATATTTGCGTATTGTCTTCGCTGGTTGTACCAGAGCCTGTAATGTGCAAATGACGCGATGCTATTTGCTGAGAAGCTGAAACATTTTCACCGTTAGAACTCTCTCGTTTAATAAGTTGTAAAATTTTTTCTGATACTGTTAAGTAACTGTCTCTCTTACCCGCAGCGTTGCAAACCACTTGAGTTTGTTCTTTTTCCTCGGGATGAAAAACTACTGTCCATCTGTCTAATATTATTTCCTCCGCGTCAATGACGTCTCGCAATAAGTTCAATGGATCTTCGTCACCCGTGTAGCCTGAACCCCAGCACAATACCCGAGCAAGATCATTTCCCGTTCCCAAAGGTACAATAGCGCAAGCAGGAGAAGAACACTGACTATCTTGACCCACATTATCTAAACATTGTAATACCCAACCTATCGTTCCATCGCCACCACAAACTAATATCTTGTAGTCCTTTATGTGACGAAAAACGTAAAGTCTGCAACGTAAGGAGAACACTTACTTTCATATAACTTGCATACTCTTATATATCAAAAAAGTAATAAATTAATGTTTATTCATATCACTTAAAAGGTAAGGTTCGCTTACCCGGGGAGAGGTCCGCCGTTATCAAGATCGAACACTTGATAAGGATTTAATAGTTTACGAAAACTAGAAATTAGTTGAAGTCCTTGGCAACCACCAGATTTTACATTTACAAATACGAGCAACGGTTGAACGCCCGTTGGGACCATACTTGGCTCGATACTCGGTAAAATCATCACTAAGAAAAAACAGAGAACAATATTTCAATACATATTTCATTAAAATTAAAAAATAAAATCAGTAAAAAAGATATAAATCTTGATTAACACTAACGAATATTATTTTATGCTTTAGATATACGAAAAGTATATTACATTAAGATATGTATATTATAAAAATACCTAAAAGATGTTTGTCTTCATATTTTACATCTCGTAACGTATACAATGCTCTAACTGCCGTGTCCAAATCCTCGTATATGATGACCACTGAACCATACTCGTAATAAAATGGGCCAATTTTCGTGAACCTATTTTCTGCAAAACGTAAGAAATTGCACGTGTGAATATAATTAATAAGAAAAAAAAAATTTAATAATTCCGCGAATAATAAATATAATTTATTTTAAAATCACCAACCTTTTCCTAAAAATTCTGTTAACATATTTTCGTAACTCCTTTCAGAGAGATTTTGCGGCAGATTACCCACGAATAAAGCCAAATTAGGTCCATGGGGATCTTGCTTTAGTTGTAAATAGAACCGCATCAATTCCATTTGTCTAATAGAATCTTTCCCCAGCTTTTTAACGATGTCCCAAGGTCTTTCGTCCCAGGACAAAACTCTTTCCGTTACTAGTGGAAACATAGATATAATTAATATTTTTTGTAAAACGTATGAAGAGCAGAAAAAGTTCGATTAAATAATAAATAAGACAGAAACGTGAAACGTACCACCGCGGTCTAAAAGAATTTCACTGCACCTAAAGTCGTCGGAATTAAAATTTTGTAAACCAAACTTTTCCAGCGCCTCGTTTATTAAATCTGTGACGGTTGTTGCTTCGGTGACAGGTACTATGCAGAATGACTCTGATACCTGTAGTCTGCCGGGATAAACCCGTACCTCTCCACTGTCATTATCTCTGAAATTGCAATTACGTATTACATCAAAATCTTAACTTTTTTTTTCGAATAAACGTGGTATAAACTTACTTAAATCGTAAGAACACAGCCGGACGTTTGCCTTCTTTGCGATTTAAATTTAAAACAGGCGTCGGGTCACATAACTCAGTTTCCTCCCCGGCGTACAGGTCAGTTAAGTAAAAGTTACCTAAATTTTTCGCAAAGAAAAAAAGATAAAAAATTATACAACTTGTAAGTTAATTAAAGATCAAACTATCGTGTTAAATAAAATCAATCCACATACTAGGATCCTTCGTGATGTGAAATGCGCGCAGTGCCGATGTGAGAACCTGCTCTGTCGTAGCCTGCCTGGGTACCGAAATCACCCGAAATATTCTTCGCCTCAAGGAACTGTTGCCATCGTACACCTTAATCATTTCTGTAGAAGAAAAAGTTGGAGATTCGTAGATTAGAAAAAGGAAAATCTCAAAGCTATTAATTGGAAGCTGTATTGAAATACCTTCGTCACCTCTATCTTTATCTTCTTTCTCTTTAGGAGAACGCGGATCACGGCTATGCGCTGCACCCTGTGGCGGTTCTCCATTGTCCCGATACCTTGGGTCGTTACCGAATTCTTCTGATATGCTTCGCGCTGTCAACACAAAGGAGGGATCATATTTCGAGCGTTGGAATATTATTAGTGGAGAACACAGGAATATCTATACGTAATACAGTATGAGATATAATAATACCTAAGTGAAACATAAAGTCCGTATATAATACACCCGCTTCCACTCAAATTGAAGAAATACTTAGTTATTTTTTTTTTTTTTTTTTTTTAATTACTCAGATAACATTAATGGTGTCTCTCTTGCAAAGCGTTATGACATTTAATATTACATACTTTTTATTGTAAAACAATATTTAATGCAATCTTAAAAATACTATCCTGTAAGTTACGCTATCGTTACGGTAATTTATTAATGTTTCAATTAAATATATAGAAATTAAAATTTGCATGGAACAAGTACTTTAAGAAAAAAACTTTACGTGTGAAAACAAGGAACGCTGTAACCAGTTTATCATTCAAGAATAAATTACGTCTCTTACCATCGATCATTTACGATGGGTTTGTAGAACACAGACGCGATAGGAAGAATTAGTCAGTACTCTTGAACCTCATTTCACTGCATAGTAGAGTGATAAGCGTCATGGAATCTCATAGCATCCAGTGGGCTGAATGACAGTGCATGCACTGAAGCGAGACATACATACATGCTAAAACGTAAACAGTAACAAAATAACATCTAGAAAAAAAAAAAGATTGGTGCATCATGATATTCATGTAAATGTATGGACAGTTCATTACAAATATGCGATTTAAAGCGAGTCCGTTTCGACAAACGTGATCGTTGCTTGCTATCCAAATTAATTTCACTAAAGTAGCATCATTTGCCATCGAAAAGTTCACATTGCCAAAGAGTATCACAAGTTTCATAAAAGATCCACAAGATAATGTTACAACAAGTTGCTTATTAAAAAATCACCTCAACTGTACGACACGTATTCGTTTCTTTACATGTGATTCAAATAGAGACAAACAGAGACAATAAATATAATTGAAGATTTAAATATTGCATTCTATTACTTCAAGTCATATTACGTTGTAATAAAATTATATTTGCATTTATACAAGATATATATATGTGAGTGTGTGTGGGTGTTTTTGCACACAACAAATGTAGTAGTAAAATGTCACTTAGTAATGTCGAAAAGTGTAGTAGAAGCAAGCTGAGTATTTGCATTGCTGTTACGCAAACCAATAGAAATATATAAATAAATATGTACTCATGTATTTTAATACACAGCGCTTTCTCAATCCTAACTGCAAATATTGAGCAAATAGTTACACGTAGATGTAATAACAACGATTAGCTATGTATTTCAAAGTTGTTCTCAATCTTGTACAGCGAGTACACCTTAGAGTCGAGTTACATTCACACAAATGAATGTCTGACGGTGATTATATTCTAGATACCTCGAACATAAGGAGGGGAAGCATGACAATTTCCATGGCAGCTACGTGGCAAAACTAGCGAAAGGCGCCTCAAAGCTTCGGCTAGGCGGCCTGCAGCCCCGTTTTGTTCACTCTCAGCGAAATCGAATTGCTCTCCGATGTTATCTTCACATAGAAGCAAAGATAGACCGAATATTTTAACGGTTACCAACTAATTCAAGCGTCTATAAAAGGTCGATCTTTTTTAATCATTTCGCAATAATCTATTGTGACTTGTGTTTACTCTCTCAATCAAACTTGCTTCATTATACACGGAGGACTTATTTTTTTTTAAACAGTTAATAATGCCTAAGACTCGTAACTGTTAAAATAAAATGTTATCACCTTCATCTTTTTATTTTGCGAACTTATTTTTCGTAAAAGTCAGTTTTAATCACTATCTAATTACGAAGCTTTATAAATGCTGAATCTATCAAAGTTATGCCTATTAAAAGCACATTGAAAGTAGCAATTAATCAGAGCAAACAGCCACAAAAGCCACGATTTACAAATATATCGTAAACAAAATGTCTAATTAAAATATATAACCGATGTTAGCTTTGACTTTACTTAAGAAACGTACATTTACAATTACGCATAGTAAGAAAATTTCATTTTTTAACTTAATTCGCAATGCGATTGTTAAAGTCTTTGCACAACAGGAATTTTGAAAATCTTTAACTATTAATTCTCACACTTACAACCGATGATACGCGATTGAAAAAAATTCTTGCGTGACATATTTGATAATACAAAAAATATATAAATGATCACCGGGTGCGTTATAATGATTAGATAGCAATTACACTTCCTAAAAACTTTATATCCAACTCATGTATCTGGCGTACATTTTATTATGTAAAATTGACGCAAATATCTCGTAACATTTTACTACATTTTAATTTAACTCTGTCTCTTTATGTTCATAAATTTTACTTGTAAAATTTAATATTTATAATTTAACAGCTTTACTTAAAAAAAAAATTAAAAAAAAAAATTATGTTGCAAAAAATTTATAGAAAGCTGAGAGTGTAAAAAAACTGCAAGTAGCAAGTATCCAATTGATTACAAAAATTTGGCTGCTAATAGTATTCGATACGTCGCTATAAAATCGTCTTTCAAAATACGACGTGATGAAACAATGAAAGTTTGAGGCGATGATAATCTTTTTTTTCAAAAATACAAGTAGGGTCTTATTTTTTTTTTTTTTCGTTTTATGTCGAAGAAAGTCAACGTTGCATGCTCTGAAAAGAAGGAAGACATGTATATGTTTACGGACCGACGACGGTTTTATACACGCGTGAATGAATGCTAAAGTAATGTCATGCAAAAAGTTTACGTACCAAAAAGTCAGTTATATCTTTTACAAGTACCGCTCTACTGATATATATATAAGGAGAATATTTCGCATATTATACATTCTTCTTTCAAACTCGACACAGTACAATGTACAGTGTCCTCGGCTACCAATCATCAGTGCATATTTGCATACGTGTACATATGTGCTATGCGTAGTAAAAATAGAAAAAATCTTATACATATATAAGAGACACAGTGTGAAAGAAATCAATTGTGTCAATAGGTAATACAATACGGAAATGCTGAGTAACGGAATTGAAAAAACTTCATCAAGCGCTAATTAACAATGAAATTCACAGTGCACACAGTGGAAAACGCGATAATTTATACAAATGTCCGATTATACGAACGGGCCTTTTAACGAAAATTGTCAGCGTAATACTTTAGCCATTATTTGTTATCTGAGCTTAACAACGTCGATATCACTTGCTTAAAGACCCGTAGATCTCGTGGGTCCAAAAGTGATACCAGCCATCGCGATTGTGAATACATACAGAGTTACAGTTATGCTGTTTAATTATAGACAAGTAACGTGCATTAATAATCATCAACACGGCCACATTTTATCGATCACAGATAGTTTTAATTTACGTCTCTAAATCGTCAACTTATTTAATTAAATCAAATTTAAAAAATGCATTACTTTCATCCACGTTTTGTCTTGATCTTTCTCTATTTTCTCAGTTAACTCAACGTTTAATTACAGCCCCGTGACTGATTGACAAAAATCGCTCCGCGGCACGTGGACTAGAGGCAGCAATTTTTCGCCGCGTTACATATTCTAATTACCTGTTAACACGCAAATCGTAATTACACGGCAGACACTTACGGCAAGAATACTCACGCGCCAGCACTTCTTTTCGACGCACTTCTACTCCAATGATGGCCTCCATGGGGACTTCGGTACGCGGAATACTAACTGCATGTGGCGGCAGGTAAATTGGTTCCAAGTTACCAAAGGTGCATTCTTGGGGAATATTCTTGTAACAATACGCGTGCAACTAAGAGACGAAATCAAATCTTTCATTATTGTTGTAGCTTGGGAAAGAAAAGGGGGTAGGCGAGAGAAGCTTAATTATGCCAACAAAATACGCTTGTTTCTTTTCTTTGCTTTTTTTTCCTATTCCAAAAGACTATTACGTGTCGACTTAGAATCAAGTGTCGCAATGCAACGTTTAACTCTATTTTAATTAATTCTAATTCTAGTAATGGAACGGTAAACGATGGCGGAAACAAAACGGCGGTTCTAACGACGATAATAGCGGGGGGGGTTTTTGGTCTTTTACCGTCATGCCGCACCACTCGCAACGAAACCCGGCAAGGCACTCGGCAGTAAAGCAACCCTTCTTGCACACGGCGCACTTTGAGCTGCTCGGAAGATTGCCTTCCCGCCAATGATGAGTGTGCTTCACTGCTGACAGATCCTTCCCAGGTATGTATGTGGCATTCTCCTTGCAGTCTGCCACCGCGAAATCTTGGCATTCTACGTGCACGAAGTACTCGCATACTGCGAAACATAGGCCAGAGGATTAGCATTATCGTCAGGGAACCCAAGTGCGTCTACTTCGCGCATAGAACCGAAACCTGAGCTTACTTTCACAGTGTATGGATAGATTATCATCCAATCGCTTCCGACAGACGTTGCAGAACTTCCTTTTGCGATGTACTTGTTCGGACCAACAGTGTGCAACCGGGTTCTGCAAAGGGCCAGGAAAGAAATGCAGTTAGTTTTACGTGCGAGGAAGAGTCCAAATGGTGTAGAGGACTTTCAACGCGCAAACGTGCAACAGGGAAAGCCTTTTCGTTCAAGTTTTTATTTATTTTTTTTCTTTTTTTTCCTTTTTTTTTTTTATTTTTTTTTCTTGCCTACAAAAATCTACGCAAATTATTTTCTCTTTGCTCAGTTATTTTACGATGTATGTGGGAAAATTGCTTTCCTATATTCTAAGTATAGGGGCGTTATATTTATGCCCAGGCGGGTAATCCTTGCGGTGACGGATCTCACCTTAATCAGGCTTGCCGCGATGCTGGAGCAGGGAGAGACGACGGCCTTGAGACAGCGGTCGTGCACCACGAAGTTACACACTGCAAACCAAGAGAAGAGGTAAAAAATTAGAGAACTTCGACGGGGAAGGGGCCAGAGAAAATTCGCGCGGGGATTAATCGCGGCAAATCGAAGAGCGTTGCCGGCTAAGCGGCGTGCACTTTAGCATAAATCAATACGAGCCGCTCATGTCGTAATTTATAACAAGATCTTCTGACCTTTCGCGATGTAAGTAAAAAACATCGAGAATCATACGCGGTCGGCGTTATTTAATGCTTCCACCGCCACCCGAACGCAAATAAACGGCAGTCTACCAAACTTTTACAGAAAAGAAAAAGAAAAAAGAGAGAAAAAAAAGAAGAAAAAAAAAGAAAAAGAAAAGAAAAAAAAAGTATATAAGTATATACTTGAATAATCGCTAACCCTTGCTAGGTAATTCCTTTCTCCTAAAGACACGTTCTTTGCGCTTTGAAAATACACGACAAATCCTGACGAAATCGATGCTTCGCGGCCTGTTGGCGCTATCGATTGGCAAAAATTTAGGGTCAATCGGGAGCGTAATGTCGTCTGGTGGAGTGATTCCTGGAGTCGCGGGGAAGGTAAAATAAAGGAACCGCTTATTTCCCGGGAATTGATATTTCAGGGTCGGCGGAGGTGACGATCGGCGGACCCGCCGTCGGCGGCGGTATCCGTCATCCCGCTCGGTACAAGGTGACGAGTGTCGCACGGGTTTTCCCCCTTTCGCGCGCGATATAATGATCACGTTCTATCGCGCTCTTGCGACGCTAATCAGGCAAGATGTAGGAAATTTGTCGCATCGGCGCGCAGGTGCGGCCCGAAATAGTACTGTGCATCCGCTTCGTTAAGAAGGCGCCATCGGCCGCCATCGACGATCGACCGTACCGTTCCACGAATGCCGAGTTAACTTTAACTCGCCGAGTGGGCAGCTCAAATCGAAAAGAGGCACCCGTCATCGCCGTAGAAAAAGAAGATCCCGTCGGTTTACTTGTGTCTCTTGCTCGAGCGAGCTTCACAAGCGGCTCGTAAAAGATACGGCGAAGCCAGCTACTCGAGGAAACGTTCAAGTCTGACGAACGTTCCAGGCAATATTTAACATTTCCTCCGGGCATTCGCGACGCTCGGTCTGCGCTGTTTCCACCGTTCATCAATTTTTTTCTCTTTCTTTTTTCTTTTCCTTTTTTTTTCTCTTCTTTTACTAGGCATTCCCGAAACTTGCGATTTAGATTTGTGATCTAGATGTTTCAGAATATATTTTAGACATTCATGGCGTTTAGGGTTTCTTTCTGAATATGTGGGAAATTTAAAGTCTTTCTGATTCTTGCAGAGTCGGCTTTGGAGACGTTCAAGGTCCCATGCCAGGAGTTTGGAACGTTGGAAGAATCTGCTCTACGCAGTCGAGCCTTCATCTGGACCTTGATATTTTTCGTACGCGCTCGCACGCGCGATTATTTTTTGCGAATACACTAATCTCGCCTAATAGATCTTTTATTTTACTCGATTCGCGGGGGCTGCATCGCATTCGTATTACTTCATCGTCTATTGCCACCATTCGACCGCTCTGAATACACTCGGGAGCGATAAAACTGAGGCGTTAACACGTAGAACAGTGAGGATAGGAAACGATCCTTTAAAGGTGGTGGAAAGAAAGAAAGCTGATACGACATACACCGTAATTTAGAAAGATCCCTTTGAAACACTTGGAAAGATTGCTGTGCTCGAATTTCCAGATCTGGCGTCTGTTTATTTTTTTTTCCCCCCGCTGTATTTCCAGACCCTTTCCCTGCTCTTCAATAAACCAACACCTCTAACCCGCAAGTAAGAGATGCATGGAGAAAAGAAAAGTACCTTTCACGAATCTTTGCCAACGTTGGTTCCGTCAGAGTTCGAAAATCGCTGAACAATCAGCGCCCGAAAACGCGACAAGAAAGTCACGTGCGTTAATCCGCGTATCGCTAAAAAAAAAGAAAAAAAATAAATAAATAAAAAAAAAAGAAAAAAAAGAAGAAGAAATAAAAGGCGTTCCCTTACATTTCATTAATTCTACGTTAATCACACGACAGCCTCATATGAAAATAAAAGCGAGATTTTAAAATGTACGGCACATCGGTTTTCAATATACAATATTAGGTGATCACTTCGGGACTCTCTGCACGCTTTTATTACCCGATTAGCTTTCGGAGCAGGTGGTCGTCCTATTTATAACGATCCCGATCGATCAGTAACGGCGCGATAAGTTAATCAAAATTGCCCCACGTCGGCCAAGATTCTCGTGGTGCCTGCGAAGAGGTCCTCCTCCTTTCCCCGGTTTTTTAGAAGCGCTTAAATGTCGCGCAGCTGCCCCGACGAGTCGAGTCGTTTTCCTGTTAATTCAGCGATCGGGTCACCCGACTATTCCTAACACAAGGAGTCTTATCTATTATAATATTGATCGCCCCGCTGGCTTCCCTTCTATACCCGGTTCTTCTACTTACAACGGCGACCGGAGCACATGGGGAAAACTCGGCGCAGCCCTCGAACGGCGTGCGTTAATTAATGCGCCGTTCGCGGTGCGTTTCTTCCCGCGTGCGACATTCCCGGCGGAATAAAATACGCGGCTGGTTAAAAGCGACGCGACGTTAACTAACGCACTGATTTTTCATGCAATTCGGGAAAATATTGTTTGCGAAAAAGGTGACGTATACGCGAATGATTTTAATCGACGAGTCTTTTCGCCGATGGCGTTTTTTTTTTTTTTTTGGTCTTTGAATCGATTTTCATTATTTAGAGACAAATTAGGGAAAACCCGAGAAGGGTAAGATAACAAGAGGAGCGCTCTCTTGTGCGAAAGAAAGCTTATAACGGAATACGCTGTTAAGCTAAATGATGAACGAGGGAGTTTAGCCGTACAAGTTATCAATAAAGAACCTCAAACAGTTGAACTGCGAGGGAATCGTATCAATGTTACCCACAATGAACTCTTAAGTGTGTATCGTCATCATATTGGTTGATTGATTGATTGAGATATTGATAATCCATGCATTTCAAACATACTTTTCGTAAACCCGAAGTTGATCAGTTTTTCGAGCAGCTTGTTCTAGTTTCTTGTTTTTTTTAAATATTTTTTTAGATAAAGTGTACATTAAATTAGCATTTATAATTTTTTTTTTTTTTAATATCAGTTTTCGTAGTCTTTTAAACTTGATATTGTATCTAATTAATTAACTGCTTCGCGGATAAAATAAAATCATATGTCACTCGGCTCTTCATTTATGAGCCAAGATACTATAAAAAAAAATATATATATAAATTCAAATTGCAGGAAAAGAAGAATAAATAAATAAAATAAAAATAAGTGCTGCCTGCTCATCAGATATAACGAATACGTAATGAGATATGTATATTATTTTCAGACCGATATATTTAAAGAATCATGATTATATTTTTATTCAATTTAAAACTCCTAGATAAAAGTCTGCCGCGGTATATCGGATTGTGACGTCCGAACCGAGAAATTACACGCTGAAAATTCTCGCATGTTACTGCTAAATAAAGATGTTTCGGTAAAAAACATATTTTAGACCGCTTTAGCATACTTGCAAACTATATCAGAGATAAAAATTACCGAACAAGAAAAAGAAAAAAAAAAGAAAAAAAAATGCAGTACAGCGGAAGGCAAACTTTCTCTTTCATCTTCGTATTGCTATTCCGAAGTATTATTGTTCTCTCATAAATATATCTTTTAAACAAATTTGCGATTTTCTTACGTGAATAATGGAAAATAATTTTTATTCTTAAGTAGTTTCGTCTTATAAACTTCAGTAATTCCTTTATTAATTAAAGAGCAACTATTGATACAAAAATATCAAGTAATATTATATGTACAATCAAGGTAAAGCGGGATCAATTTAATACACGTATAACTTTCAGACTAAAAGTTTATCAGAAAATCTCTAATCGTCGCCTAACGTGCGCTAACAAAACCCACAAAGTTTTGCAAATCTGCTTTTGAACCGGCAGGAAAAGTCGTGAATATTATACTCGATTCTAATATAGATTTTAACATTCACCGTCGTTATGTGTATTAAATTGTTGCAAATGATTTATTATGCTAATCGGTATGCCATGCATTCGTAACGCGTAGAAATGTGGCAAACGAGACCTTTATCTCTTTCCATATAAAAACTAGCCTCATTTTTTTGCACAAAACTGGATAAATGCATCGCCGTAAACAATTGTTATCTAAATTTCACAAATATAATTTGTAAATTATTCAATATTTTTTTGCAGCTTTAGAATTTTACGAAGGCAAATTGATGAAATGGAAAATTAATTTAATTTTTGTTTTTTTAATTAATCGAGCGAACGCAAGAAAATTGTTACTGTTTTATTAATTATTGGGATCGCCAATGTGCTTCAATGTATGAAACTTGAGGCTAGCACTCTTCGTCAAAGTTAAATCTAGTATCGTTCGACAAATAGAAAATTTGCGCAGTCTAGTATCTCTAAAAAATTTCTAATTAATTTTAAGCAAAACCCCAAATATCAAGCTATCTTAAATCAGTTCGTAAACAATTATTTTATACTATAAATTGAATTTAAACCGACAATGCTAAGTATAATTTGCAGACATAAAAACAACTTTATTTAAAGCAGCCGACGGTAAAGCGATCAATACATTGTGCAGCAAGGTTTAACAATGGCTTTAGAAATATAACGCTTTATCTTTATCCTTTGTGGAGTTAGCATCCCATTTCTAGGATTTCGATATAATTGATAGAATTCTGACTCTCATCAACCAATTCTAAAGTTTCTGATGTGTCTCAAAAAAAAAAGAAAAAGAAAAAAAAAAAAGTTTGAGCGATTGAATGCAAAAAATAGTAATCTATAAATGTAACAGAATCATATATCATCAAGTATAAATTACATGAAGTGAATGACTACTTCTTAAAAATAAATTTACAGATATATATACATATATTTATTTTTTTTTTTAATTTTATCTTGCATAAAATACTTAGAATAATTTTTTAATCTGAATTTCTTGAGATTATCCCGATTAAAAAAGTAGAGTATCGTCAAACTTTATATCACGAGAACAAGAAACAAATTCGTATCTCTGCAGTTTATACTTCTCGCTCGTCAAAAAAAATCTTTCCAAGACGGATTGACAATGAAATTTAAAGTTACGTATAAAATAATAATAATTAAAAAAATACACGTTATTAAAGATATTTGAGAAACAACGTATTTATTTCCCAAGAGATTGTAATAGCCCACGAAGGGCCGATTGCTCTAACTTCTTGATAAGTTTTACCTGACAGGTACATACCTGCTACGTGTCTTTTTATTTATTTAGAACGGGAGATATAAGAAATAGAAATGGACGCATGTTTGCCGGATAAATAAAGTTTAACCAAGAAGATGGAATAATCAGCCCGTAAGCTTTTATTAATAAAACAGTAACAACTTTGGTAACCTTTTTTCGTTTGCTTTACGTCCAAGTAGCGGCTTAAAAAAATTGCCTATTTTTACGACGTCTCTGCAAAGGTAGTTTTTTTTCCCCCTTTTACATGCTACTAACGATTAAAAATTAACATGCGCCATCTAAGCAAAAATTTTTTTTAACAGAGAATCTAGCCGCAGCAATCTGCAGCACGAGATAAAGACCGCTTCAATGGCGTGCGTTTTTAACGACCTATTTAATGACCGGTAGGCTGCTAACGAACGTTTTTATTTCATATTAGATGTTAAACATGTCCCGAGCGTCAAATAGTCGCTTCTCGCCGTCGAGCTCGCTCAATGAAAGGCTCGAAAACAATTGGGAATCCGCTACCGAACGTGAAGCGGGCGCTCGTTATATCCGAGGCGGCTTCTGATCGAACATTCCGACGTATTCGAAAGAGTGTGCGAGTAGCACGGTCGGCACGGTTCGTTCCGCTCGCGTTACAACGAAGGTCCTTTACGCCTCTTTACCCGTCAGCGAGCTCTCACGTTCGTCCCCACCGAGACAACCCTCTTTGCCGCCGCCAGCCGAGCACCCCTACGAACCCCTTCCACATCGGCAACCTTATCCATGGTCTTTCAGCCATGCCACCCCACCCCGCGCGATCAATGCTCGTGAAAAGGTGGGCGCGCGTTCGCGCTCGCGCCCTCTGCGTACGCCGTCGCCGCCGTCGTCGTCGTCGTCGTCTCCCACCCACCCTATATTCCTTCTCTCTCTCGCCCAGTCTTCCTTTTCCTAGCCTCTCTCTCTCGTTTTTCTCCGCGGATCACTCCGTTTCTCTCTATCCCCTTAGTGCTCCTGCACCGACTCGCCGCGGCTGGCGCTAAAGCACCCGAGACACCCGACGGTGCACGCGGAATGCAGCACCCTGACCCGATTGAATCGAGGCGGCAGGGAACTTCGGCCCGTTCGGCATCGATAAACGTTCGATCGGACGGGCCCAGTTGGCCTCTCCTCGTCGGAGCGGTCCCAGGAATATATTACCGAGCCGTTACCGAGCCGCGGTCGGCTATCGATCGTCTCGCGGTCTCCGTCGGCCGCTTGAAATTTTAAAGACCTCGCAGCCCTCGCGAGGAGCCTCTGCCTTGTACTTCCTCATTTTTGGATTTTGTTTTTTATTTTTTTCTTTTCTTTTTTTTTCCCCCCGACCGAGAATGACCGATCGACGGATTCCGGGGGAGGAAAAACCCATTTCGAATTCCCGCAGATAGAGAAAATCGAGCTACGGGATTACGCAAGTATTAACTGGAAGCCGCCGCTATGTTTCTGACGCTCGCGCCTCGCAGAGCCTGTGCGCATCCTCCGAGCATAGGACGAGATCGGGAGATGCGTACTCCCCTCTCCATAGGGACACCATCTAGGAGAGTTTATCATCTCTTCTTCCCCCTTTCGCTTTCTTTTTTTTTTTTTTTTTTCTTTGTTACACGTTTTCAAGCTACGCACGCAGGAAAGCGCCGTGTACTGCTCGGCGAGTCGTTTCCGCGATGCAATTTATGAAAGGAATGATTTCCGATCCCCGCGCACGAAACGCGTTACCCCTTTTCTGCGCCAATGTACCGATAGCCCTGGCTAGTTGACATCGCGATTTATGTTCGACGGTGCCGCGTGCGGCGCCGAGGAGCGCGCGCTAATGTAATGTAACTCTTACCTTCGCAGATGTACCCCTGCTGTATGAGGCCCCAGAGCATGTCCGTGCAGCTATGGCAGTACGTCGGCTTGTGAAACGTTTTCTTACTGAAGCTGTGCCCATGGCTGGCTGGAGTCTCGGCCGAGACCGACGCCATATTCCCCGTCCCACCGCGGAACCGTTCACGCCAGATTTTCACCGTGAAGCTACGCAGGGCGCGCCTTGCGACGATGACAACATAATTACACGCCCGACACTACGTAATCTCGGAACCGTACGCGTACATAACTGCGCTGCTGCAGCTGCTGCGATGGTGATAGTAGTAGGAGTCGTCGTCGCTGCTGGCCGCACGCTGGCCCACACGTCGCACCGTCGTACCGTCGTCGTCTCGTACGGCGCCTCGTCGTCGTAAGGTCGTCGCGCCTAACACGCATTATTCCACGAGCCGCGCGACGGAACGACCGACGCGCCGGCAGCAGCCACGATCGCGCGCGCCAGATGCGTCGTCGCCGTGGTCGTAGGTCGCCACCAATCCGTCACCGATCGCCAGCACTCCGTTCTCGCGGCCGCCGCCGTGCATCACCGTCGCCGTCGCTGCTGACGCTGCCCTCGTACTCGCCGCCGGGTGTTCTCGCTCGCCTCGTTCGCGGTACGATGCGTGCGACGTCGCGTTCGCGCATCCGACGATACGTCGCCTCCGCCGCTGCTGATGCTGACGCCGATGCCGCTGCTGGCCTAACCGTACGCCGCCGTGTGGCCGCACTGACATCAGCCCCTTTTCGTCACCGCCACCGGCCAGTGGCGGCAGTGGCGGATGCGCGCTGCCCTAGCGACCCAAGTGGGGCGTCATATGGGAGCCGAGCCGAGCCGAGCGACGAGCAGGATCCAAGCGAGACGCGAACCGCCCTCTCACGAGCTCGTAGCCCCGAGGGTGCCCTCCGATCTCCCTCGCGCCCTCCCTCCCCGCCGTTTTTCCGATTTACTCTCGGCAGATCGCTCTCACGTCCCGACTGCCTTCACCCTGCCAGCGAAAGATCCGTAGCCGCGGCGCGATACGAAGCCAGCTTCACTCCGCGCGAGGGAAGAGCGGGCGATAACGACGTGCACGGCCGAAAATCAAACTATTCACCGAGAAACGTACGTTTCGTTTTCCTCCAGCACTGCCAATGGCTGCGGAAGTGGAGCGCGTATATCCCCGCGGTTTTTCCGTGATTCTCGTCAAGCCAGGGCTCGCGCGTCCCTTCGCTGCGCCTACGAGCTCCCGCCGTCTATTTCCGATCGACCTCCCTCTCTCTCGCTCGTGACACGCGTTTCAATAATATCATCTTCAACCGGGAGTCGAATGTCCTCGAGCGAAGCCACTGGCGCCGATACCGTTCGGCACCCACGAGCTCGTCCGCGAGCGCGCACCCCTCTTACCGATTCCCGGCACCCGCTGATCGTGCCGGCTAGTCCCCGGCCATCCCGCTCTTTCGGGAAAATGACCACCGACGTGCAGCAGGAACGAACGCCGTTAATGAAACGAACGTCGTTAATGAATCCTTCGTTAAATAAATTTCGCGATCGCGGTCACCGGATCGCTCTGAACGCTGCGCGCGCGCGCGCGCGAGCCAGCGACGCTCGTCGGTAGCTGGACGGTCGCGAGACAAACGGGACCCGACGTCGACGGGCGGTACGGCGACGGCGATGGCGTCGACGTCAGTGACTGTGGCCGACGCGTGACGAGCGCGACGTCGTTTGCCGCGGCGCGCCGACGCGACTCCCGCCGGACTTGCTCTTACCACGCGCGACGCGCCTCGTGTGCCATTCCGCGGACTCTCGGGTTCGCTCGCTCGCGCGGAATCTTCCCCTCGGTCCCCAGCCGCCCCCTCGAAGCGCCCCCGCAGCGAAATCCATCTCCGTTGCCGATTTGCGGCCGCGTTTACACCGGATGCCCTCCCCGGCGCGCCTCCTCTTTCCTCACACCCTCCTCCCTCTCCGCCCGCGCTCTTCTAAACGCGATCCGATCTCGCGCGCGCGTGAATAAGGACGGCAAAAGGCGGCGGAACAGAAAGCAGTGGCGCGTTCCATTTAATCGTCGCCTCTCGATAATGAATGTTGCCTATTATCGTCGCGACGCCCGTCGTCGCATTGTACGGGTAAGCGCGCGTGCGCGCGCAAACACACGGCCGGAATATATGCAGCTCGCGTGCAGTATGCTCGAACGCACACACGGACGGCGCGGCTACAATGAGCCGCGTGAATCGGGGGAGTTGCGGACGCCTCGCGCGGGATTTTTCAATACCGGAAGCGCGAGGGGGTGGCACGCATTTTCACATCCTTGTCACGTCCGTTGTATTCATTAAACCGTCTGCACATGCCTGCATTGACGGACGTTATAAAGTTATATCTCCCTCCGTGCTTTCTCTCTCGCTCTCTCTTTCCCTTTCTTCCCCGCCCGGTGTCTTCCTCTCGCTCCACCTGTCTCTCTCTCTCTCTCTCTCTCTCTTTCTTTTGTGCGATCAAATGTGAATGAAGCAGGTTTAAATTTCAATACGGGAAAGAGACGCACGCTAAATACATCAACTGTCGTTATTGCACACCACCGTTACAATCGTACGCTTCTAAATGATGCGTTGGGAGATGCATCATTGAATTCGATGACAGTCTCGCCGCTAAGTTCAAGGAAATCGTCGGCCGCGCGATAAATCGAGAATTCAAATCGGTAAGTACACGACTTCAACTTTGATCATAAGTTATTCTTTTTTTTTTTTTAAATCGCTATAAAGATTTCGTCATCAGCGAAAGGATTATAAACTCGGAGTCCTTTAAGATTCCGCGACAGATGTTTTCGCCAATTCAACCGCCGAAGAGTGTACATTAAATTTAATTAGTAAATTAATTATAAGATTCACGCCGGTGCGATTTCACTCGCACTGTTATTCATCACTTCGCGGTCCCCTGATTTCTCCAATCTAATTTGCCAGCTTCAATATTCGCACGTACAAAATAATTAACTTAAACTTACTTAAAAATAATTGCGGATGTTATCCATTCTTTTTATCAGTTATCAATTTTTCGCGCTGTTACTTTCCTAACTAGGATAGCTTCAAGATCATTCGGTTGCAACAGTAACGCAGAGAATCGTTTCTTTTCTTTTTCCTTTTTATTTTTCATCGCGCTTTATTTTTGGACGGCATAAATCATCGTCTTTTATCAATGCAACATTTGGTCTTAACGCAATACATATTTTTTATTATCCTTAACATCGATAGTCTTATCCTAAGATCCGACTGTTTCTTCGTCGGACGCATCAGTAACCGGAACGGTAGCAACAAATAGGTAACTTATCAACTATTTTTGATTTTTCCGACGAGGTAATGTCGCATACGTCATGCTGCTTCTTATAATTTGAAAGCTCAACGCAAACGCAAAGTGCGCACTCGATAATCCGTTTCGTTGCAGAAGCGCGGGGAATAAAAATACGGTGGCTCGTTAGTCCACTTGAATAAATATCCGTTAAAAGTCCTTCGCTTAAAGCGCGTACAAGTGGTATCGCCGACGTGAGGTGTAAATGGAATAAGAGAAACGGAACGGCGTTAAATGCGGTGGTACGACAATGCGCGAAATATAACGTTTAATCGAGCCGCAAATGGATAACGATGTAACGCATGAATCTCATTCTCTCGAATATATCGCGTGAACGGTGTCACCGTAAAGCCTTATTAATTTCTGAAGGATATTTACGTGTGACGAAAAAGGGCTGTCGGGACGTGAAAGTCGAACGAAAGGGATATGTACGTGTATATAATTATGTAAATATATTTTACGCCCTCCTGAAATTATCGAAGAGACGTAGGCTACATGTTGAACACTTGAGCGAGCACGCTTTTTTTTTTTTTTTTGCTGAATATCTTTTCGAAATACGAATCGAATTTAATCACACTTATTAGTATTAAGTATGTGTACAACGCGTGTATATATATATATATATATATTTTTTTTTTTTTATCGTAACGTTTAAATGTTACAAGCGCGAACGTTTAAGAATACACTTAACTTATTGTCTATTTTTTTTTTATGCGGAGAAGTACAAATCGAGATTTTTAATGCGCGCCTGGTAGACTTCGATTGCACATTTTAACGGTGTACATTTTGTGTAATAAAATATCTCGATTTATTTCAACAACTGCATTGGACACGGAAATCGATAACTTTTGCATCTCGCTACGTTACGTGCGCACGATTTAAGCATCATAAAAATACAGAGTACAATGTAATTTTTTTTAACAACGATGCAGAAGCATATGTGTGGGTATCTTAGGTGTATATATATTTATATATGTGTATGTGTGTGTGTGTGTGTGTGGTCGTAATATTCGTTCTTAGTGCTAATACTACTCCCAAGAAACAGAACTTAAAATGCTATTCAATTTTTGTCTCTTAAATGAGATTATCGTGAGATAAAAATGCACGAATAAATTACTGTCTTTTAACTCTTAACTTTGAGGCGAGATTATTTAGTTAAAAAAATAATGTACAGATTAACAAAAGTGAGATATACCTCGATCATTCTAATACTTTATCGTACAAATTTTTTAAATATTATTTTAATTACAAAATTTAGTTGCATAAATTATAGATTAATATACATGAATTATGAAATCTTTATATTCATATATTCTAATAAAATTGAAAAAATACTGAAAGTATTCTGAAAGAAAAAATCTTTCCAAGTCTTAAATTTGTTGAGAACAAATATTAATATAATAATAGTTGAGAGTTAAGAGTTAAAATAATTATACCGTTATAATTATTCTAAAAAAAAAAATATAATAAAATAAAATAATACTAATTACTTCTTTAACTATTCTCAATCTATTTGAGGAAAAAAAATCAATAGAAAAGATGTAATCTTTTGATTAATAAAATTAAAGAGATCTCCAATCTAACTATTAATTCCATAATTCTAATTTGAGTTTAAAAAATTGATAACTTATTCAGAAACAAATATAGTTTATATTTGATAAAAATGTATGTTAACACATATATCATGAACTGAATAAAACTAATGACGAATCTCTTGGCTATTGAGTTTAGTCAAAAGATACATCTTTCCTATTGATTCACATAATCTTTCTTCCACACGCATTCAACGTACTTCTTAATATTCCAACTAGAGAGTACTTTTATCATAAATCATAATTTTTTTCTTTTTTTTTCTTTTCTTTTTTTGCTGACATTAAAAATGTGCAGACACTCTTTATTGTATATCCATATTTAGAATCAAAGATCCACAGATTCACCGACACAAAATATGATGTATAATTAACAACCCATCATATTATTTCTCTCGCTTAAAATATTTAAGTATTCCGCCTGTTTTTTTTTTTTTTAATAAGCACCATTTAACAGATAGATTGCAAACTCGAGAACTTTTCAAATTGCACGAGCTTACTTTAAATTAAATGCGACTAACGTTGAAATAATAAATTAATAACTAAAAATGTCTGCACATCATCTTCTTTGTAATTAATCCATTAAAAAAAATCCTTTTAAATTAAAGACATGGAAGTTGCTTAATAGAAACGTGAAATAAGAAAACATAAGTTGCATATAGGAATGTGGACTTACAAAGAAGAATATTGTTTAGGAACGCGTATCACTTTAAAGAATATTATCCCAATCCGTGGTCCTCAAAGAATCCTTGGGGGGTCTCCTCCTGCAACAGGCGTACAAAATCACAAGCTTTATCAGTGCCACGTTTGAAATTTTTTTACACAATAATATGAACAGGGATCAATTACTTTGACGCTGCACTTTATAAATACATGAACAAAGAATAGATTTGAAAAAAACAAAAACGAAAAAATAGATATATAAGCATACACATACCTACTTCACAATAAAATTCCCTTCTTGATGCAGCTTCAAATGGTGAACTGAACCCTTTTCATATAACCGTGAAACTTTTACTCGTTTTGGGTATAAAGCGTAACGTTCATGTACTGCCTCGATTCGAATTTTAAGCGCTAATAAAAAAATTGCTCGTTTTTTTTTTTTTTTACATGCAACATGTCGAACTGCGTAAAATTTCCCTCCGCTGAATAAAATCGTGGGGGGAAAATTTGCGATATTCACCTCGGTACGTCTCGCACCGCACCTTACATCTACGTGATAATATTGAGCTAGCATATTACAATTACGTTGCCTTGCGAATCTCTATTAAACGAATATTTAACGAAGCACCTGAGATACATATTATTGTTACTTAACGTAATAGCGTAATTAAACGGCTAGATAGCAGATTAGTTGATCAGGTATTGTGCGCGGTAATTTTCAATTACAATATAAAAATTTCGCATAATACATTTATTACTAGTACATTTAGTATATGACATGAAAAAAATTGACACTTTTATATTGTTACTTATATACTTAATATATGCGTATGTACATATATAATGTATAAAGAGTGTAAAAAGACGTAAGAAGTTTTCCAAATGTATATGTAGTTAACGTAAGTTTTCCTTTTGTTCACTCTTAAATAGATGCAGATACGCGTAAGAAAAATTTGTTCTGTAGTCGTTTTAATACTGACGCTCTATCGTTACATACATAAAACCTTCATAAAAATAACTTACGAATTATGGATAATTTTTATTGCTATAGTTAAAAAGTTAGAGTACGTAGGGTAACTTTGTATATCACTTAATTCGTTAATATTAAAAGTTATAATTCCAATTCGAAGATCGTAGCTTAGCCTTTGGTTAGTAACATAACAATTTATTCCACATGTGCGCGAGAACATTTTTTTTTTAATCTCGATATATAAAAATATATTAACATACACAGAGAGTATTCCAAACGTCGTATGCTTTCTGTCTATAGTCATTATAAACCATGTATAAAAAGAATTGTTCTTACATTTATTCTATTTATTAAAAAAAAAAAAATAGAACAATAGTTTGCAAATCAAAAAAGAAAAAAAAAAAGAACACATTAATTTTTCCTGTATTTTTCTAAACATTTTACATTTAATGTATTAAAAAAAAATTTGTATTCTCTTCAATTTAAATAATTAGTGCGTTATAATAAATTTTAAATTAACATGGTACATCTAGAACTTTTAGAATTCAGATTCCGAAATTTAAGCCTGATGTTTCTAATACTTTTATTTGCTTATCTTCCGTCTAAGTCTCGGTTAGAAGAAAATACACGACACCTCAAACGTCTCGTATATGACTAGTAAAGTTGACTTAACAACTTATTTTATATTTATAATAGTCGTAATGGCATCATGCAGCAGGTAAGCCTTTTCTTGTTTTTTTTTCGGTTGATCGTGTGGGTCGATACTCTGTCCATGAAGCTCATGCAAACAATAGGGTACCTATATAAGCCCTACCTCCCGCAGAGCACCTTCCACAGCTTCATCCTTCCACAACAAACAAAGAAAAACTAACTAGTCTTCGCTAAATTTCTACCTTCTCCCTATCTATCACGAATTTAAAACACATAAAACTAAACTGCGTGACATATGTAAATTGTTAACATTTAAAATAATACAATACTTTATGGAATGTACATACAATCCCATAACATAATCTCTAAACAGCCTTAAAGTTACTTTGCATTTCTTCAAACTTCAAGAATATTCTTGTAAATGTAGTAAAAATAACATTTCACAGATGACAATTTGTTGTTTAATTTTTGATTAATTTTATTTGAAAAAAAAGAAAATTAATTTTTCTCATCAAACATGACTAGCTAATTTATCGTAATGAAATTCATGCAATTATAACATTAAATTTTACAACTTCGACTTGTAACATTTTTCCCAAGGATCAAATACTTTGAAATATAATTTTAACGCATTAATGTGCCGTATTTGCTTAGCTCTCTGTAAGAGTTTTATAAATGTTAATAAAATTGCATGTAAGATTCTTGAAATTTGTCATTTCTGTAAAATTAATTAATACGTTACTCAGAAAACATACGAGACAAATGTTACAAAATAAATACAATTGTTGTAAAATGTTTATTAGATTTTGAAGGCATACATGTACACATATCAACATTCTATTTATAAACGGCAACATATACGTAATAATACACTTCTCATTTATCTTAGTTCTAGTGCATCACTATCGTTATCTGTGAGACAATTGATTAATCGCGATTTTCAACACCGGGTTTATGAGAAAATTAATATGGCAATAACAAGACAGCGCGTTTTGAAACGATACAAGTGCATAGACCGTTGCATTAGTGCCATGCTTTCATACGGATCCGAACATTTACTCTTATGGCAGTTAATAGCAGTTTGCGAATTAGCTCGCCCGATTTTAGCCGCTTGATTTCTGATAAAAGTCCTTATACCTAGCAAATATCTTTCCGCGTCTACATTTACTTTTCATTTGAACCCTACCTTCAACATCTCTGCCAGGCACAACGACTACAATCATAATCTGAGCATGTTGCTTGAACAAATCCACAGTTTAATTATTAGTAACATCTTTTCATTCGTTTTGAGGGTACCTCATCGTTCTGATAACGTTACATGCACATGATTTACTTTAAGTTAATATATACGTGAACTAAACAACTCACAACGCAAATTTGATACTGAGTGTAGCTTATGTATTATTCATCGAACGTCTATTCTTTCACGGATAGATATATGTATCTTATAAAAATTTATATTATTCTATCCACACGTTTGTAAAGTGTGTTGTAAAAATAATATAGAATCATATTTTTTTTTGCTTAAACCAATTATTAGTTAGTTTTACACTTTAAAGGTATAATGTTTCTCGTTATTATATATTAATTATTGATAAGAATATAACATTTTTAAATACAAGGAAATATTTTGGTAAATTTTTGAAATATTGTTTCAAAAATTTATTTAAGCTCAAATGTTGAAAACAGGAAAAATCCTTCTAAAACCGTGTCAAAATGTAACATTTTAAAAATAACAAGACTAAATTACCCTGTATACTCGTATAAAAATTAATTTTTTCTTTGATTTCATCAAATAAAAAAAATAATATATATATATATGTACATATATATTATTTTAATTAGAAAAGTTTCCGTATAGCTCTATATCTATCTCATACGTCTATTTCTTTACAAAACAATTTTTTATTAAAAGAAAGCTAGTAATAGACTAGAATAATTAATGATACTCTACATTAATCTTATTAAATCACTTAAATGGCATCTATGTAAAGGCAATATACGTTATTAACACATAATTTAATTAAACTATTCAAATAACAGAATGAATAAATAGCGAGAGATATTTCTCATTCATTATTGCGATCTAAAAAAATTTTCATAACGTGCACATCTTGAATAGAATTTAAATTACGTTTATTTTAATTTTTTTATTTTTATATTTGTATCGTTAATTTAAAAGATTAAATTTAAATCTCTATACAAGGCATTAAGCTCATCATCTGAGCACAAGAATATATATATGTATATATAAAATACTTTCATAGCACATAGGTTAAAAGCATTTAATATTATCTCTTTTCTAAATAATGAATAAAATTAACTGTAAATTTTCTGCACATATAAATGAACGTAAACTAGCTTCGAGTTCAATAAAGTTTTTCAACATTATTAATTGCTTTTGTACTATTCGTTATTTTAAATTACTGAGATAAGTATAATAATAAAAAATCTAAAAGCCTAAGTTTCTTAAATATTTATAGGAAAACAATACAAATTTAAAAAAAAAGTTCTTTTGTCATATGAATTATGCAACAACATTACCAGATAAAATTCCCTACATAGATGCTGTTGAACAGATACTTAATATTGTCAATAATTAACAATAAAATATTATACAAGCTCATTCAGAGATTAAACGAGAAGCATATTTAAGCATTTACGCACGCAAAATTGCCTATAACAACACTCAATACCTAAGCTTGTTACCTTACAAATTTGTATTATCAGTACATGACATTACAATACAAATGTTGCTCATGCTAAAAAAAAAAAAGTAGGACAGAGTACATAGAAAAGTTGGAGACTATATTTATAATAGAACATTTGATAAAGAAAAAGAGATCAGAGAGTTGATGCGAGAGTTATTAATTTGGAAAACGTCTCCCAATCCACAGTAATGTTTGTAATAACTGATGTAAAAAAGGTATTACAAAATATCAAATGATATATCTCGTCTTGTCGTATTCTGTATGTTAAATAAGACAGCACGTGTGAAACAACTTGCAGACACAATGCAGATTTGTGATTATACGAACTGTATAGGCGATAAAATTTCTCGTACGTGTAAAAGATAAACAATGCGAAAGCTAGATACCGCTCGATCACATCGTGCAAATATTACAACAGCACAGAATTGTCAACGAAAATGAAAGCTCATTTGTCCTTAGTATGTACATTATTACGATTATTATGCAAGAAAACAGGCAATACTAAAAGTTAGAAAATTCGAACTGCTTCGTACAAAGAAGCAATTATTTGTATCTTTCAATGCATTCATGCATGTATCTTGTAAGTATTCGTTTGTGTTTGCACAAATCTATCGTTACCAGGTAATAAATGTTGTTCAAATAGATAAAATCAAATTAAAATTAAAAAAAAAAAGAGAAAAAAAAGTTATTTAAATATTGTACATTCAACACGATTGTTTCTACAAATAAAAATTAAATTAAAGCTGCAAAGATATTAAGTTAAGAAAATTTTAATTAAAAAAAAAAAAAATTGTATTACCCGGTTTAAATAGATTTGATAAATGGTTGACTCCTACGTCATAATCGTTTAGTGAAAACGATGCATGACTGGCAAGAAGGAGCAATGGCATATAGATCGTTTTAACATACTGACAAAATTCGATTAAGTATTATGCAATTGCAGGTATGACATTTGTACTTTCTACCTATCGGTATAATTTTAGTGGATGGCTCCTTAATTATGCATTAAGTGTAAACAACTAGGTAAAACGATCTAGAAAAAGTACTTCTTTTACAGGCAAAAAAGGCTGACTGTAAAAGGCAACAATGTGTGTACAACCTGTGTGCTATTAATAAATTAAGACATGTTACAATTCAAGGGGTACATCCCCGTAACTAACCTCCTGTAACAGGTCCTGGGCAGCAATGGCTTTCAATACATTTTTTTTGCTAGTTTCTTGAATCTCCCCGCCAACCAGCAGCTCGTCTAATATAAAGTATGCCTTTTCGAAATTGAAAATTATATCCAACTCGCATACCTAATAACGTATCACCAATATAAAATCGTGAATATACAATTAAATAACAGATTATAAAGCTTGGCAAAAATATACTTCGGATTATTTTAACGGTATAATACTCACACTGCCAAAATACTTATCCAATAATTCGACATAACGATGTATAATCTCCAACGTCAGCAGTTCATTGTCGTTCTGCTCAATTGCACAGCAAAAATATAAACTCGCATATCTGTAAAAAAAAAAAAAAAATAATAATTGCCGGTCTACTTTCGAAAAATAGAAATAAAAAAAAGAAAAATTAGAAAAAAAAAGAAAGAAAGAAATACAAATTAAATAAAGAGTAAAATAAAAAAATTTGCTCCGTTTTTACGTTCTCTCCGAAATGTATACCTTTTATAAACAACTTTAACGTCCTTCCATTCCAAGAAGCTCGACATTTTCGGCTTTCGTGCCAATATCGTAGTAATCAGCTCGCGCGTGATTTTCTTTTTAAGTTTGTCGGGATGCGCAACGTACCACTTTTGCAGGCGGAGCTTTCCTTGACGGCTGAACAGTAACATAAATTGCATCTGCGAAAAAAAGGAGTGATATTCAACGACGCTCTCATTAGATTCTTCGCCTTCGAAGTACAGCGCGAGTGCTTACCATAATTGTTGCTGATTTTCCTATCGTCTCGCGCAACTAATTATCTCACAATTGGCACTACACGTTATTAGAAGACGACCTATAAAACTATCACTGACCAGAACAAACTGCACACGTATATACAAACCACCGAGCCGAATCGGAAATGGCGTAGATCGACACGCACCAAAATAAGAGAGTGGCGGTATGGCGGTATCGGCGGCAATCACTGCCAGGAGTGGTCAAGGTATGTTGGAAAACTAGATCCCTACAAGTGTCAGCTGCTTGTGACATCTTACATTAAACATCCGAATTATTTAGTAAATTTAAACATACAGAATTAATTGTAACTTAAAAAAAAAAAAAAAGAAATTAAGCTTAATTCAGATTACATTATCTGCATTTGTTTAAGAATCGTTTATTCGTACAACATAATTATTATCTCGTTTCTATTACTTATATTAAAAAATAAATATATTAATAATTAATTCAATTAATAATTATTAATTATTAATTATATAAAAAGCAATACATTTTACACTTTTTATAATTACATGATTTTTTTTTCTATTTTTTTTAATGTCTTATTCCGAAAAATTCCTTTGCAATGTGGAAATTTCTTATCGCCGCAAGCGAGATTATGAAACTGTTGTGAGTTTGATGATTTATAACTGGAGTTTCTTTTTTTTTTTTTAATATTGTGTGAAATCTCGCTGTATGATTTTTTAATAATTGCGCATTTTAATTGTTGCAATATTAATTCGTTAAAAATACCGAAGAACGCTTAAAAATAATAAATAACCGCGAAGTCGGAAGTTGAAGTTACTCAGATTATTATCGTAATTCAAACCTGGAATATTGTCCATTACTTCAACAATTATAAAACTTTCCTCCAAAAGGACCATCGCCAATTTTCATCGTTGTAGCTAGAGTCATCGCGCTGTTATAATAGAGTTCAACGATTCACGTCTCTGCCTCGCTCGACGATTTTGAAACCAGATCTTGATCTATACAAACATAAAATAAAATTCAAACTTCAGTAATCGATCGCGATTTACATTGATTGCAATTTACATTGATCGCGATTTACATTGATCGCGATTATAAAACTCTTTCACTAGCGATAAAATAAAGATGCGTACGTCTGCAAATGTGAATAAGAGCAATAATAATCAAAGAACACGCATTGTTTTAAGCACTTAACTAATTTAATCTAATTTTCAGAATACGAAGGAGATAATAAAAAGTAAATTAAGTCGAGATAAAAATTGATCTCATTCTGCATTGATAAAGATGACTTGTATACATGAAGTAGTATGAAAAAAAAGTCGTGAACTATGATCTCTGAGACAATCAAAAGGAACGACTCTTACAACCGACATACTTTACTCTGTGGCAGTCGTAGCGTCGCGGACATCTCGACGACGTCATTCCTGGACAGATACGCGCTTTTTTGATACCTATCCTCCAACACTTGCAGCTGAGACGAAGAGAATGGAATACGGGGATGATCGCCCGCTCGTCGCTTGACTCGTCTCTCGGGAAACGATCTTCTGGGCAGCCTCGGTGGTCTGTACCGGGTATATTGAAGCCACATAAGATCAGTCGGTCGTGTTACGTTTCCGCTGTCGTGGTCTCCGCTTCGCTCCGTGATAACGGGGGCGTCGAACCGCATTTCATCTACGCGACGGGGTTCAGGTGTCCGTTTTGTAGCTTCCGTTTCCCGTTGCGGTAAATCACGTTCCGGTGACTCCTCGCTCAGTTTCCACGCGACTTCGATGTTCGACGGCGAGTCGTTCGCGAGTATACGGGCTATGCTGAAGTCCGTGTTCCCCGTTCGCGAGCCTCGTGCATCGCTCATCATTCCAAGAGTCTCACTAAATTCTGCGAAGAACAAACCCTTCGCTATATATACGTATATACGTATTCGGGGTGTACGCTCACGGTGGCCAGGAGCACACGCCCGGGTCCCGTGGGGCACGTACCCCTCCATTCTTTCTTTCTTTCTTTTTTTTTGCGAGACGCATCCTCTTTGCGGGCAGATCCAAATTAGACGCATAGTTGCACCGCGCGATAGCTATCGCGCTACTCGCTCGACGGGGGCCATGCTTCGGTAAACGCTTCTGTGTACCTGTCCCATTGTTGCAGCATGCTCTTATACCAGTGCATTATCTATGATCTGACCGCATCTTCCGGCTACTCCCCGGGTAATAACAATGTAATTGATACTCTGTAGCGCAGGGAAACAGATCGTCCACAGGACGGGGAACGGATCAGGGGATCGAGAGCCCTGATTTCTATAGGGCAGATGTCCCGGCGCACTGAGGCCTGTATAATTAAAAAGCCACAGGGGTCATCTTAATCCGGTAATATATCCATCTTGTTGATGTAAATATTGAACAGCATGCGGGGAACGTGGTTCCCCGGTATAATGTTACTTTACCCGATTTGTGCGCAATCTTTCTCTCTTCTTCTCTTCCTATCTGGACAGTTACGTCAGGCGATACTCGAGTGGATCGGGAAACCGTTGCTTTGTTCTACTACTTGCTTGAAAATTTGCAATTTCGAAACCTGTTGTCCATTCCTTTTGCGCTTCTACATGCTCGTCCTGGGAATCTTACCAGGCGGAGCCAAATCTGTTGAAAACGACGGTTCTGTTAGCAATATTCCACCGTTATACTCCTTTAGCAAATTCTATTGCATCTTTTTAATAATTCCTATGCCACAAGAAAAATATCTGACATTAGATTTTTTATTTAGATAGGGATTTGTACTAATATTAAGTAGGGAAAATAGATGAATAAAATTCGGCTTCCGTAGAAACTTTCAAGTTACCTGTAATCAAAGCATCCCTAAGAATGTTTGTACGTTCGCAGATAAGGCTTCGTTAACATCTTATTCGGCATATCGCTGACGCGTTGCGTACTGAATTAATTCCAGTTGGCCAAGTACGTGAAAAACAGATTTTACGAAAACGTGTCTGTCTGCAAATTGTCGGCATAACGCCAATAACAACAGTATCTAATGAAAAACGACGGATTAGAGGAATAGAAAAGTGTGTCGCAACATTTCCATTAAATGTTACGAAACAACCAGACACGTTTTCTATCGCCAATCTGTCGTTAAATTACGTCAGCAGATATCGCATACAAAACGGAAGTTTAATAAAGCCCAGGCGAACTTAATCGAAGTTCGACTGAATTTGTTATCTGCCGGCTAATTATATTTGTTGCCGAGTGACTATATGTAGAAGATCAGAGAGCTATTTTCTCGGGAGAAAGGAAGGGCCGGGCGCGATCTCCATCATTTCCTCGAACAAATAAATAATAACGGAGGATATTTCTGTCCGTTTGGCATTAAATACCTAAAAATAAAAATTAAATTAATTAATTAAATCAACCAATTAACGAGTTCGAGTACTTCAACCCGTTCTATCAATCGCCTATGCCTAAACGTAAATCAATCGCGTTGTAATATAATAACTCGGTATAACTTTCGGGTTTTTCAAGTCGGCTATATATATTGCCACGCGCAATTAATGCGCAAATAACGAGCAAACGTAATCGTCTCGCTTATGGCTTTACGGACGAAAGACAAAGGCGGAGAGATGCTAAATTTACATATTAAGCGGCCTGCACGCCAGATATTACCCTTCAAATTATTGCCGTCACGCAAGCGGACTTCTCGTTTCGTCAGCGATCAGTACGCAGCTATTATTCCGCAATTGCGTCATCGTGCGCGGAAATAAATCCGCTCGGCGGGTTTCCTCTCCGTCCTGCGTGATGCGGAAGGCCGACGGGCGCGGGAGAGAAACGGATGGAGTTTCCCAGACGAAGTCACATGAAGTCACGTGAGCCAATGTGCGCGGGGTGTCATGCGCCTCGTACGAAAGTCGGTGGAGCCCGCCAAGGTTAACTCGCCGTTTTATATCGGCGTATCTGCGATTTCTTGCGACGAAACTCTTGGCCTTTTTCCACCCAGATTTTTACGAGAAAGTAAATTCTTAATTTCTCAAATCACGAACGGCACCGGTTGCCGTTAGCCAAGGCCGCGATCGATGTCCCTGGCGCCGAGCGGTGGAAATCGTCCCTAAGGTTGGTGATATAGGTTAGAGTTCCGCAGGGTTTCAGCGGGCGAGCGGCGGGAGAGAAGGGCGAGAAAGCGGCGCCAGTGGAGGGGAATGCGCGATCAAAAAGCAGCGGCGGCGGCGATTTTTCGCGCACCATCATCGCGACTGACTTCCGCCCCGCGTCAGCTGTTTCGGCGCGAGTGAGAGAGAGAGAGAGAACGGGATTCCGTTGGGCTCCGTCGTGCGTATTCACGGTCCTCCGGGGAAAGCTAGCGTCGGACACGCGACTCCACCGAGTGTCTTGCACGTGTCCAAGTATGCAGCAGCCGCAGACGAACGGCAACGGGGCCCCGGCTTCGCCGAGGAAGAAGCAGCGGACGTCGGTGGCGACCGGCAGCGGCGGCGACTCTATATCGAAGGTCACGGTGGTCCTCGGCGCGCAATGGGGCGACGAGGGCAAGGGAAAAGTTGTCGACCTGCTGGCCGTGGACGCTGACGTCGTTTGCAGGTGCCAGGTAACTGCTTCACGTTTGCATTTTCTATCGACTCCCATTTTATTTCCGCCTCCGACCTCGCGAATGCTCTCCGTCGGCGTCAGCTCGTGTTCCGCGAAAGGGACGGCGAAGATGACAACCCTTTGCAGAGATAAGGAACAACGGTGCCCGAGCCCCTTCGTGACGATTGATCGCGCCACGTGACGACGCCGCGGCTACTTCGAGGAAGAGGACCGAGAGGTTAGCTTTCGGAGGCGCGATTTCCGAGAAGCGATATAAAACGTTTATCTGAACGCAGCAAAAGTTTGACATATTCGTCATCGGCGGTACGAAGAACGCGGAAAGCTTCTCGTCCTGTTCCTCTCGCGGCTTTATTTTTAGCCGCGACCGTCGGCGCGTGTCACCTGACCCATGCGCGAGTATCGCGAATGTATAACCTAACGTTCTCTGGTATTACATAATTAACGACCGTAAACGAAATGTTTCTCTTTTTTTCTAATTAAGGAGACCCGATTAACCGTCGATTATCTGTATCTTTATCATTTGATGAGAAGAAAAAAAAAAAGAAAAAAAGCCCGACGCGTTATATATAACGCTAATCTTTCACGTGACATGGGAACATTAAGGCTCTTTTTCTTATCTCTTTCAAGGACAGTTCATGCAGTCGGCGACAAATCGATTTTATGTATATAATTAATCGATACTTATGTTAATGTGCGGAAATTAAAACTACCGTTGCGCCCGTTTGATCCTACAATCGTTTCAAAGCATTCGTTTTTCACTTTCTTTTCGCTAAGGTAAACAAAAGTAAGAGGAGAAGAATGTTTTGAAAGACTTGTAGGATCAAATGTACCGCAGCCATATATAACAGTACATTGTGATACGGATACATCAGTATCAGTATCTATATTTCCACAATAAAGATAGTATTGTCAGATACCTGTACTGAGAAAAAAAAAATATCATGCTTGATTAGAATTCTTGTATTGTTTCGTAGAATTTAATAAGGAATGTTATGTGTCCACATAATATGTTGAAATATTAAATTTTACTCGACTCTCGTTTTTTTTATCTTATTTGTTTTTTTTTAATTTTTTTTTTAATTTTTTATTATTTTTATCTTATTAAACACTTGTAATGTATGGTGTAATTAGTGTGACGTATTTGAATTTTTTATGCCGTTTATATTGGTAGGAAAGTTTTTGTTTGCTCCCCCTTTTTTTTATCCATATTTTCTATCATAAATAATGGCCAGTGGCCTTTGTTTCTTCAATTATTAATATAATTTCACAGGGAGGAAATAATGCGGGGCATACTGTAGTTGTAGAAGGTGCTGAATTCGACTTTCACCTTCTGCCTAGTGGAATAATCAATCCCCGATGCAAATCCATATTAGGTAATGACTTCAATCAGTAAAATTAGTTGAATTTTAGATATCTTGCTTGTGAGAAAATTAATATTTCTGCGATGATTTTAATGACTAAAGTAAGATGGCTTGTAAAGTAAAATGGTTTCATTAAGATAAATAAGATGCTATGATTATGGATATATATAGCAGATAATTATTCCACTTGTACAAGTAGGTTACTTTATGCCTATTGACATAGATATGTATTATATTTCTTGAATGACTTAATTAAATACCGAGAATGTGTAGTGCGATACTATTTATCGGAACTTTTATTTGCTTGCAGGCAATGGAGTGGTGATTCATTTACCTGGCTTGTTCGAGGAATTGGAGAAGAATGTAGCTAAAGGTCTTAAGAACTGGGAGGACAGACTTATAATATCAGATCGAGCACACATAGTGTTTGATTTTCATCAGCAAGTTGATGGATTGCAAGAACAGGAAAAAGGCACCCAATCATTGGGAACTACAAAAAAGGGTATAGGACCGACGTATTCGAGCAAGGCTGCTAGAAATGGCCTTAGAATTGGAGATCTTCTCGGAGATTTCGACAAATTTTCACAAAAGTTTAACACTTTAGTTACATCGTATCAAAAAATGTTTCCTGCTCTGCACGTTGACGTTAAGGTCGAATTAGAGCGTTACAAAGTGTAAGTATAATAATTTTTTTGCCCATTTAATCGTATCCTTCAATCGTTTACGTTGTTAATATCACGTGGCTGAATTTCTTTTTATTATAGTTATTCCGAACGTATAAGGCCGTACGTCAGAGATACCGTACAATATTTGCATCAGGCTTTAAAGGACGGCAAGAAAGTTTTGGTGGAAGGCGCCAATGCAGCAATGTTAGATATCGATTTTGGAACTTATCCTTATGTGACGAGCTCAAATTGCAGTATAGGCGGAGTATTAACAGGCCTCGGTTTACCTCCCAACACAATCGGTGAAATAATCGGCGTCATAAAAGCTTACACCACCAGAGTCGGCGATGGGCCCTTCCCCACGGAACTTTTGGATTCCACCGGAGAGCTGTTGCAAAAGAGAGGCCACGAAATCGGCGTAACCACGAAGCGAAAGAGACGGTGTGGATGGCTCGATTTGCCGTTGCTGAAATTTACTACCCTTGTTAATGGGTATGTAAAATTACTCGTTGTTACTTCTGACGTATGTTACATGTATATACATTGTTCTCTTTTATTTCAGATACACCTCTATATGCTTAACAAAGCTTGACATCTTGGATACATTGCCGGAAATAAAAGTATGCGTGGGGTATCGATTAAATGGAAAAGACATAGATTACTTTCCGGGCAGTATTTGGGAATTGACAAAGATCGAAACGGTATATAAAACTGTCGAGGGCTGGCAAACCAGTACAGAGGGTATACGTTCCTTAGAAAAATTGCCGCCTAATGCACACAAGTACATTCAATTGATAGAAGAGTACTTAGATGTGCCAGGTACATAAAAAAAATTTCTTTTTATTCGTCGCAACATGCATTCGAATTCATGAAAGAATTCGATATAAAGTATTTTATTTGATTACAGTCAAATGGATTGGTGTAGGAGCAGGACGGGAAAGCGTAATCACCCTCTGACGACAAACGATCCGCATAACGTTACTTAAACGCACGGCATTAAATGTATTATTAATTTTAATTGTATCTGTAATGTTTGCAATGCAAAGCTGAAAAGCGCACATGCGGTATATGATAACAATAAATTTTCAGCGGACGTAGTATTATAATCTGGAATCTGAGCAATGTGTAATTGTAACAATAATATGAATGGTTAGTCATTTTGTAGTTGGTGTCTAACAACAAAATGAGCCGAAGGTTATTATTAAAAAGCCAAAAAAGAAAAAAAAAAAGAAAAAGATCTTTGTTATACTGTCCATTTATTTTAAATGGATATTCTGTTTTATCAAAGATATTAAAGTGTTTTTGTTTCTCAATTTTGTTATCTTTTAAATCATTTCTAAAATGCTGCTATAATTTTGGAATAAAAAAAAATTATTTATTCGTTATAAAATAATTCTTTATTTGAACTTGATTTAAAAAATACGACTTTAATTCACGCATGCGTGCCCGCACTATTATTTTATCTTACCTAACCTGCAATAGATACGTTGTGCCAAATGATTCTAATAAAATTGCCAACAGTTTCACAGGACCAAAAAATTGAAAGAAAAATACTTTCCAGCTTGTAAGTTTATATTTTATTTTATAAATTGATACATGCTTTATTATATATAACATGTCAATGATTTGTAAAACGCGGATGCAAAATATAATAGCTTGAAGCATTGTGGTTATACTTACCATTAATACTTTGCACATTAATGCGAAAATAATTTTATCGAATTTAATTTGACAGTACTTTATAATCTACTTTCGTAAAAAAAAAATCATTCAGAGCGGAATAGAGATTTTTTTTGTTCATTTAACGTCGAAATTAAAATCTAAATATAAAAGTATGCCTAACCATTGTTTTTACTTCAATATTTGTGCATTTTCTTTTTGCAAAATTTATTATGTGAATATTAAATACAACGGACGTGTGCTTTAGATAAAAATAAAGGAAAAAAAAATTAAGTCACACAAACGAAAATATCGGGAACAGCCCGAAATTATTGAGGTGAAAGTAGGTAATGTGAAAACACCCTACTTTCTCAAATATCCTAAAAGTTCTTAAGCATATTTACATTTTCATTTATAAGTACATTTACTTTACATATTATATAGGCAATTTTATATGACAATTAATATAAAAATTACGAACTTAGCATTTATAGCGTATATATATCATTTTTAGCAAGAGCTTTATATCGAAAGATTCTTTCTAGACATTTGATTTTATTTCGCGACCTACTTTTGACCTAGCAAAAATTACAACAGCAAAGACATATCCTTAAACACACATTTCTAATTTATGCCTAACAATTAGATGTTCACGAAAACATATCAGAGTAAATGTTGACTTACCTCGTGTACAATTGACGCGAGGCATTATTGCGTCTCCTGATTAGATACATAAGAGATAAAAACAAACGTTTTTATTTTTATTTTAAAAAGGAAACTCTGGGTGCTTTTCAAGACCTTTAAAGAATTTGAAGTCGCATATACGTCCAGATTCCCCTTTGTCGAGATCGTTCAACTTCTCGACATCCTCGGCTTCAAGCTCCCAATCGAATAAATCAAAGTTCTCTTTTATTCTCGACGAATTGGTACTCTTCGGTATGGCTATTACACCTTTTTGAATAATATGCTTCAGTAGTATTTGCGCGGGACTTTTTTCGTATTTTCTCGCGATTTCTTGCACAGTGAGGTCTTCCAACGACTTCGGCACGGCGTCTCCTTTAAATATCACATTCTCAACAAATCCGCGTGAACCCAGAGGAGAATACGCCGTTACGCTGATATCGTGATCCTGACAAAATTTCAGCTGTAGAAAATAAAAAAGAAAATTATTTTTAGACATCTAGCGATTAATCTAAATACATACAGATAACGTTTATAATGTTAAATATACCAATTCACTTTGCTGCAAGTACACGTGCATTTCAACTTGCAAATTCGACACCGGCAGGGTGGCGTGGTTTAAAATTCTTTCTATTTGCGCAACATTAAAGTTGGATAGCCCAATCGCTTTTGTACGCCCTTCCATCACTTGCTTTTCCATCACCGACCAAATCGCCAAGTGATCCGTATCTGGGTCAATTATAATTTCTCCTTTTTCATTAAAGGGATGTAGTTCTCCTTCAACATCTCCATAAGCAAATGGAGTGTGTATCAGATACAAGTCCAAATAACTCAGTTGTAAATTAGAAAGCGATCTTTCGAGCCACTTTTCTATGTCTCCAGGTCTATTACCACTCGGAGGTACCTGAAATTTAAACATAATATAATTAATGTCAGTTAATTAATTGATAAATTTTTTTTTTTTTTTTTTATTTAAGAAAAATAACTCTTAGACAATTAATAATAAATATGAACACAAAGCTGATAATGAATATGCTGATGATGATATATGTACGTATAGTCTTTATAGACTTTCTTCCTAAAGCCTTGAACAAAGTTTAAAGATTACTAATAATAGAACACGGATGTATAGAAGATAATTTATATTTTACTGTGGATCGAACATGCAAATGATTGTCGGAGATACATGTGATGAATAACGAACGAAAATGAGTCTAATTATCTCACTAAAATATGTATGTACGGCAGATTGTACAGCATGTATAATAATAGATACTTTCAAGGTTTGTTTGATCGTTTGGTACATGAAATTCATACCTTAGTTACAATAAATAAATCGGATCGTTCGATTCTACCAGAATCAAACCATTTCTTTAGCACATTACCAATAATACGCTCATTTCCGTACACTGTAGCTGTGTCTATAAGCCTGTATCCTATTTCTAAAGCTGTATCCAAAGCTGCCTCTAATTCTTCTCCGGCGGCCTATAACATAAGTAAAATAATAAAATAATAAAAGTCGATGCATGTTACAAATACATTGCATTTTAAAATGCGATATATTTATATAACGTGAACGTCGATCGATACGCGAGAAGGCGCGTGCTTTCGTCTTTTTGTTAACACTAATTTTTTTTTATATTAGGAATAAAAGCTTAAACTTACGTTCCAAGTTCCGAATCCCAACATGGGCATTGCTTGCCCCGTTGGCAAAATCACGCTCGAAACTTGTATCATGTTCGATATGCTTTGTAACAGTACGGGAATTAAACTGTACGTTTCAAATAAGCCGCTTGCCTTATACCCTATTGAAACATCCCCACTTTATTTCACATACTCCTCTCTATCTCTTTCTTGCTGTTACCTGTTATACATAACTTTCACCACTTCACTGTAAAGTGCATATATTTTTGTGAAATGGCTTAAGAAAAAAGTTTGAAGAAAATTCACCTTAAATATCTAAAACGTAGAATTATATTATTACTAATTATTTATTACTATTATTATTTCAGATATTTATAAATGTACATTTGCATAAATTGCGGATCTGAATGTAAAGAGCTTTTCAGAAGATACTGCCCCAGTGTCTTAAAAATTTTAAAATGTGTAAGTAAAAATTATAAATCTATTTTTATATTACGCGCTAATCAATTTTGCATTATTTTAGGAAAAATGTGGATTGTTAGCTGATAAATATATCGAGTACGATCCTGTCATAGTTTTTGTAGACCTGATTCTGATAGAAAAGCCAGCTTACAGACATCTTTTGTACAATAGTAATTTCAAGTCGTATTGGAAAATAGGTGTAATATTATGGCTAACTGAATCGTTCAGGGCTTGGTTTTTCTGTGACATAAACGAAACAGAATTAACTGAATCGGAAATCAATTTAATTCCTAATGATGCATTGCAGGATTATTGCAATTTTTACAATTTACTGGTGCACACAGCACTTGCCTTCGCAGTATTTATTTGCGCGGTGATTTTAGTGACTGAATTAAAATGGTTTATCATCGGTAAAAAACCATACAAATATAGCATAAAAGATTTAAGTAATGCTCTAATTGTCGGAAGTTGTGGTAAATTATTAGGATTTCTGGGAATAGTATGGCGACATATAGCCCTAGGTCCATATTACTTTCTAGTTCAAGGTTACACGGTTTTATGTCTCTTGACTGCATACTCAGGTAAGAATTTAACTATTAACGTACATTTACATAAGACATTTATAATTTTATTGCAACTTCGAAATTCACATTCTATGTGTAATTTATCTTTAATCAATTACTAAATTATCCATACATTTTTTTTTTTTTTCTATTGCAGTTGTCTGCAAAAGTGGAAGGGGAGGATCTTTGATTGGATTAATTGCTGGATTTTTACTGTATGGTTATATATGTACTTCAATTTCTAGATTGCACTTAAATATTTTCAATATCACACTAACATGACATAAAATATTCGATAAAACCACACAATTTGATGTTTAAGCATCTTTAACGGGAAGAACACTCCAACCTAATACTAATCTATCGAAACCACAAGAAAATAAATTACATACATTACTATCCTCCAACCAAGCGACAGAACACACCATTCTACGGTGACCCTGTAAGATATGCAATTAAAAAAAATTAAATATATTTGTAATAAAATATTTTATAATTATAAAAATAAATAATGTTTTTTACCTGTCTGCTGGTTCTAGGTAATCTTGCCAAACGTTGACCACTTAGATCAAATAAACGTATTTGTCTATTGTCGTGTGGTATTGCAACTATCCCGGTACTAGAAACTGATAGCCTGTTAGCAGCGCTATCGCCACGTATTGTCGCTAACGGACTACGTATGTTACGTAATTCCCATACTTTGACACTTCTATCATCTGAGCCAGATACAATTTTATCTTCCCTCGTAAAGACCGCAGACGTTACGGTTCTGTAAAAAGAATACAACACATTAATTGCATATATATGTAAGTATAAAAAAAATGGTTATTATTTCTATTATATTAATTTACGTACTCCGTATGTCCTTGAAATACTGAAACCGAGTGTATTGGCTCTCTAAAATCCCACAATCGGAATGTATTATCTCTGCTAGACGTGACGCATAATTTTTGCGTATGATGCGTCGATACATGAGTCAACTCTTGGTCGTGTCCGCACAGCGTGTGTATAATCTCTCCAGTTTCAGTATCGTACAAATTTGCTGTTCTATCCCAAGAAGCTGTGACTAATTGTTCAGCTCCAGAAAGCCAATCTGCAGCCATCACAACATTTGTGTGGCCTAAAAGTTCGCGTATCGGCGTCCTCAGAGTCGGAGGATCGTCTTGCTCGTCGTTATTACCAGTTAGATTATTCGTGGTCGATCGTTCGGAACCGGCCGTTGGAAGTTCTTCTAACGATGATGTTCTTTTCGGCATGTCCCAATCGACAGCTGCTTGCCACACGTGAGCAGAGCAATCTCCGCTTGCCGTTAAAGCCAATTCTCGGTTCGGATGAAATCGAACCGAATTCACAGATCCATTATGACCGATATATTGTAATAGACATCGGCTGTTATCTATTGCCCATATACGAGCCGTATAATCGGCAGAAGCGGTGGCTATGATGGGTTGACCAGATCTTCCCACGGACACTTCCCACACACCGTCCCGATGGCCGAGGTACTCCCTTTGCATAGTGCATGTCATAGACGGAGTTTTAAAGCTCGATACTATTTTACTAGTCTGTGCTTTTAATTTGTGAGAAGTTTTAATCTTTTGCGCCGAGTTTGCACCCACTGCTAAAAAGATAAAGAGATTATTATAATTTAAAAATACTTAACGATAATGTAATAATATTACGTTATTATTGAATTTAAAAAATTATTACCATAACTATTTTATGTTTTGTATCATTCTTATAAAATTTCCTGGAATAGATAGATGAAGAGATGGAAAATATAATGTAATCAAAAATTATATAATAGAGATTACGAACAGAGTATTAAACAAAACACTTACAAAAAAATTAAAATCTTTTTTTAATTAAAAAATACTTACGAAACTTAATAAAAAATACATAAAAGTGTCAAAAATTAATTTGAAAAATAATTTCTAATTTAGTTTAATAAAGTGCTATCTGAATATCGTATATTTTATAATTTTCTTTTTTTTTTTTAACTTTTCGTATAACATATATATTAAAATCCATTTTCATATACATTAACATTAATACGAAAATAAATCTTACATTTTTGCTTCGACAGATTTTTCGTTTCTGGATAATCCGTAAGATCTCCAGGAGGTAAACTGCGCTCGCCTGATCCATAACATTCTCTCTCGAGTCGGTCATTTAGGATATCGATCTTCTCCTGCACTGTTATAATAAACGTAAAAACTTCCGTAAGCGCGTCAAGTTTTAAGGAAAAAAAAAAAAATGAAACACGTGGAAATACTTACAGCCAAGATTTTCTGTGTATAACATTTCAAATTCTTTTTCAATTTGTTGAAAGAGATCATACAAGCGGCATCGCAGGGCTGGCGGAATAACGCTGTCCTCTAACTCGGAACGGAAGGTAACATAATGTGACGTGGGCTGCAGTGGAGTTGATCCGCTCTGTTGAGACTGTAACTCTGTGTCGGTACTGCTTTGCACACGAGGTATGGAGATTCTCTTTGCCTTGCCACTGGATTTACTTCCAGCTGTGGCTGGCGGTTCACCAGGCATGACTCGTCACTTAACAAAAATGACGCGAACAGCAGACGAGCATGTCTCAGTGATTTATCCTCGCTGCATACATCGCCGCTCACTCGGATTTTAACACAGGACTTGAACCTGCATTATTAATCGCCATGTATAACCTATTAACAGAACACGTCGGAAACGTGATTAACTAAAAATTAAATAATATTCTTAATTTGCTGTTTAATCTCGGGCAGACGTAAACGGCGGGCTAGAATGTACGAATTGAAAACGTCTGTCGTAGAAATAAAAATAAAATGATAATTAAATTTTTATTAATAAATTAATAAATTTGGAAATTAATTATAAAACATTTCGCCTAAATTTTATCACGCGAAAAATAATTGAAACGCGATCGGGTAACGAACATCAGGCTTGTCTCGTCGGAGGTCTTACGATTGACTGCTAGATTCGATAAATTATTTTAGTGTAAGCTGACATACCATTTTGCAGGCGCGATCTTTGGATCTCTTCACGCATTGCGCCTCTCCGGACGATACCATTACGTTGGCTGCTTCAAAGCTTATCAAATCCCTCTTCGCTCTTCAGACAAACAAGAGCACGTCTTCGAGAGCACACGGCTGTCGTCCACCCGGTCGAGATCGGAGCATAGTTCCTCGAGATCGCAAAATAATCGAAGCACTCGAACGACAGAATACGATCCGCGTGTGAACTCGTCGCTGACTATCGCGCGTCTTTACGTCACCGAGTAGAAATTCATGTCCATGCAGGATTTATTTTCCGTGCTTCGCAACCCGTTCACTTTTTCCTTATCGCTACGGGACACCATGTTTATTACGTTCTATTTGCACGGCAAGTGCGGAGAAGTCGGAGCCGCCATTACGGTCAAGGGGTCGGGCTCAGCCAATCAGAAAACGATAGCCGGTGGTCTAATTAACTTAAGGTCGGATGTGAGACGGCCTTAAAACCGCACGTAGGCTTTAAAAATCGGTCTTAAGCTCCCGGAGTTTCGCAGTTTCCCGCCGAAACAGATCTCGGCGACGCGGTCCGTGTTCCTCCACGTCTTTTAAATAACAGTAGCTAGCCTGCGAGATGGAGGGCTTCGACGATCCGGGTGTGTTCTTCTCCGACAACTTCGCGGTGGACGAGGCCAACGAGAACCGTACGAATCTCCAGCATTCGAAGAAGAAATTCAAGGAGTTTATCCGACAGTTTCACGAGGGCAACTTCAATTACAAATACCGGTGAGTGGCGATTACCTCTACGTCTTGGCGTTCGATGTGTCAACATTTTTTATTCTCCTCAGGGATATTTTAAAGCGCAATTATAATCTCGGGCAGTATTGGCTGGAGATTAATCTTGAGGATTTAGCCGCTTTCGACGAGTCACTCGCGGAGAAGATACAAAAACTTCCCTCGGAATATTTGGCCATTTTCGAGGAAGCCGCGAAGAACGTCGCCGACGAGCTCACGGCTCCACGGCCCGAGGGCGAGGAGAAAGTAGAGGATATTCAGGTGTTACTGTGCTCAGATGCCCATCCAAGCTCTTTGAGAGGAATGAAGGTAATACACTTCTTATAATGTATAGAAACAAGTTGAGAGTTTGCAGATTCATTTACCATTTTGTAATTTATTTAAACGAATAAGTATAGGATTACATGCTGTTTTATTATTGCAGCCAGATATTGTTTCAAAACTTGTCAAAATTCCGGGTATAATTGTTTCTGCATCTGGCATCAGATCCAAGGCTACAAAAATTGCTATACAGTGTCGTTCTTGCAAAGTTACTCAGGTCAATATTTCTATCAAACCTGGTTTGGAAGGGTATTCGCTACCTAGAAAATGCACCACGTAAGTCTTTTTATAAATATTTTATTGTTTTTTATTTTTTTAAATATTTTTTAATAAATTGTTTTTTTTTTATTTTAATATTTTTTAATAAATTTTTTTTTGTTATCAGAGAGCAAGCGGGTCGTCCAAAATGTCCTTTGGATCCTTTTTTTATAATGCCAGATAAATGTCACTGTGTAGACTTTCAAGTATTAAAGCTTCAGGAATTGCCAGATCACATACCACAGGGCGAAATGCCTAGGCATTTACAATTATATTGCGATCGGTACTTGTGTGATAGAGTGGTACCGGGCAATAGAGTTCTGATTCTTGGTATATATTCCATTAAAAAAGTGGCTAAAACTGGTGGCAAGAGTTCAGGCAGAGAGAAGACATTAGTGGGTGTTAGAGCTCCATATATTCGTGTTCTTGGTATTTCAGTGGATGGAGAAAATACCAATATAGGTACTAATAATACAGTTATTAAAAAGTTATTAAAAAATAATTAGTGATCCCTTTAATTAATTTTTTTTTTCTGTTCCCTAGGAACTCAGCCGCCTGTTACAACCGAAGAAGAGGATCTTTTCACTCGTTTAGCAACTGATCCTAATTTGTATGAGAGAATTGCAAAAAGTATTGCTCCCAGCATTTTCGGTGTAGTAGACATTAAAAAAGCTATCGCATGTCTACTATTCGGCGGATCAAGAAAATTAATGCCGGATGGTTTATGCAGAAGAGGCGATATCAATATCTTAATGCTGGGCGATCCGGGTACCGCTAAGTCGCAGTTATTAAAATTTGTGGAGAGAGTCGCTCCCATAGCTGTTTATACATCGGGAAAAGGTAGTTCCGCAGCCGGTTTGACAGCATCTGTATCGAGAGATCCAGTAACTGTAAGCTACAATTTATTAAGAAATATTTTTATTATAATTAAAATAAATTTATCTATAATTTATGTATCCACGTATACAACAAATGTTTCAGAGGAATTTCGTTATGGAAGGTGGTGCAATGGTTCTCGCGGATGGTGGAGTCGTTTGCATAGACGAGTTCGACAAAATGAAAGAGGACGATCGAGTGGCGATACACGAAGCTATGGAGCAACAAACGATCTCTATAGCAAAGGCGGGAATAACGACAACTCTGAATACACGGTGTTCTGTATTAGCGGCGGCGAATTCGGTCTTTGGTCGGTGGGATGATATAAAAGGAGAAGAAAATATAGATTTTATGCCGACGATCTTATCACGTTTCGATATGATATTTATCGTTAAAGATGAGCACGAACACAACAGGGACATAACTTTAGCTAAACACGTTATGAACATTCACTGTAATGCTGGCCAGATCACGGAACAATCGATAGAAGGAGAAATTCCTGTGCACATTTTGAAAAAGTACATTAACTATTGCAGGACACGTTGTGGCCCAAGACTCAATGTAGAGGCAGGAGATAAATTAAAAAATCGTTACGTAATGATGCGAGCTGGTACAAGAGAACACGAGAAAGATTCTGAAAAAAGATTATCAATACCTATAACGGTCCGACAGCTCGAAGCTATTATACGAATCTCCGAAGCTTTGGCCAAAATGCAAATTCAACCATTTGCTACTGAAGTCCACGTTAACGAAGCTTTAAGGCTCTTTCAAGTGTCTACATTAGACGCAGCAATGTCTGGATCGTTAGCAGGGGCAGAAGGATTTACCACGGAAGAAGATCATGAAATGTTGTCTCGCATTGAAAAGCAATTGAAAAACAGATTTCCGATTGGACATCAAGTGTCCGAGCAAAATATAGTGAAAGATTTTGTTAAACAGTCATTTCCAGAGCGTATCATTTACAAAGTTATACATACGATGATACGCCGCGGCGAACTGCAGCATCGTTTGCAACGTAAAATGTTGTACAGGCTCCAATGAAGTGTAACATAAACTTTTCCGATGTATAATCATACATATAAGGTACCGTCGTGTTTGTTTAATATGTTAATCGTAATTTTTTTTAAATTATTTTGACGCAAACTAATGACGTGTATGTTAAATTATTATTAAGAAAGTTCGTTTTTAAATGGATAACGAGAATGATCATAATTTCTGAAACAGATACGGTAATGAATACACAAGTTTCGGAAAATTTATAATTTATATGAATTACAACATAAAGTTTATTCTTTCCTTTTTACATAAATAATAAAAAAATAAATGAGCACATTCTTCAAGAGTGATATAAAATTAAACGTCTCTAAATATTAATCCAATAGATTTTGATTTTAATTTATAAACGCAAATAACAAACGACATTAACTTATTAATTCGAGGCCAATTCTTTGCCGCGCCAGTTCAACGTTTAGTACTCGCACTTCCACACGCTGTCCTATATGCAGATCCTTTTTCATACGTGTAATGTGAATTAGTCCCTCCTTGCCAACGCCTATGTCCACAAATGAACCGAAATGAGTGACGTTTCGTACGACGCCGCTCAATGTGGTGCCGACGGTCAAATCGTCGATGCACCGCACGCTGTTACGAAACAACGGCTGGTTCAATTTCGATCGTATATCCTCGTCCTTCTGCATGGTAAGAGCTTTAACTATCGTCTCCATCGTAGTCTCATCGACGCCGAATTGCGCGGCCAGCTTTCCACATCCGGTTCGCGCGTGAAAATTTATCTTCTCGATAAATTCCAGAGTTCCAATCTCGTTCAATTCGCACCGGCAGTGTTTTATAAATTTATTCGCTATCGCGTACGATTCCGGATGGATCCACGTCTGATCTAAAGGATTAAAATCATTTTTCGGCTTTTTGTTTTCCTTTGACGAAGTCTCGCTCGTTGTTGCAGTTTCCGGCAAAATTCTTATGAATCCCGCACACTGCTCGAACGTTTTACTACCGATACCCTTTACACTTAACAACTGTTCTCTATTTCTAAACGGTCCATTCTTGATTCGCCAGTCCATGATACTTTTAGATCTCGAAAGCGTGAGGCCGGCTACCTGCTGTAGAAGATAGTGAGAAGCTGTATTGATATCAACTCCTACAAAACTCACAACTTCCGTAACAACCTGCAATAATTAATACAAATATCAGTTTATCGCTTCTCGAGTTATTATCGCATTAAAAAAAAATAATTGCAATCTTTATGATAAAAATATAACAGCGCATTATTGTATTATATAAAAAAAAAATTTTAATCATCTCCGTTCTTTGAAATTAATTTTTAACTTTAACAAATTTTTTTAAATTTTCTTTTAGATGGAAAAATTCATATATCGAGTTAATTTATTTCACCATTAAAACAGAAAATTCATACTAACTTCGGACAGCGTCTTCGTAAGTTTCGTCTCAGGAAGATCATGCTGATACATTCCGACTCCCAAGTGTTTCGGCTCGATCTTTACCAACTCCGCCAACGGGTCCTGTAAGCGTCTCGCGATCGAGATAGCTGAAACAAGATTCGGATCGAGATTCGGAAATTCAGATTTCGCCTGCGGGCTACAACTATAAATCGAGGCTCCGCATTCGTCGACGATGGTGTACATCGCTTTCAGCGTGCCGAACATCCTCGACTCTATCATCTTCGTCAAGAAGAGCTCGGTTTCTCTGCACGCCGTAGCGTTTCCCAGAGCTATCACGGTGCACGCGTACTTGCTCACCAATTTTGCTAGCACGTCGGCCGCGTCTTTAAACGCTGTTGTATGAGTGTGAGGATAAATCACAGCGGTCTCGAGAACGTCACCTTGCTCCGATACGACGGCAAGCTTGCATCCATGACGATAGCCGGGATCTATGCCAAGAACGATTTTACCTCGCACAGGAGGAGTGAGCAGAAGCTGCTTAACGTTAGTGGCGAACACCTCTATGGAAGCCTTTTCCGCTCTTTCCTTCATTTCGCTCCTCACGCGACGTATCATCTGAGGCTTAATCAACTTTTTAAAAGCGTAATCAATGCTGTCGTTAAGCAAATCCCAATGAACCGTCTGACCGCTGTGGCTTTGTTGAGACGTGTACCGCGACAAGCAATATTTTTTAAACGTGCTCTCGAAAGCATCGGAAACGACGATTTTTACGCTAATGATTTTTTGCGACTCGGCTCTATTAATGGCTAGTATATGATGCGGCTTAACGGTATGCACGTTCGACTTGAAATTAAAGTAGTGCTCGTACTTTTGGCTGTCCGTGTTTTTCGAATCCTCTCCGGCTTTACATTGCGTGGTTTGTATATCTATAACAAACGTTTTCCGAAGGTACGTCACCTTGTCGAAAATATTCTTGTCCTTGCTAATTACGTCCGCTATTATATGCACTATACCGTTCTTCACTTCCTGCTCGTTTCGCAAGCCTTCCTTTTGCTCATCTACCAAGGATATCAACGGCGGTATGCTCTGACCCTGTAAAACAGCGTTGCTGATAGTTTCCAAGCCTAATCCTCTTGCTTTTTCTGCTAAAAGTCTCTTCGACGACGAAGGTTTGTACAGCGAATAAATGTACTCGAGATCGGCAAGGGATTTTGCGGACGTGATCGCGGTATGAACCTCCGGTGACCATTTTCCTAATTTATCAATGCTCTTGGTGATCGTCGCGGCGCGAAGCTTAATAGTCTTTGCCTGCTCGTAACTATCTAAAAGTGCTCTCAGCTTATCTGGTTCCATGGATGCAGTCATGTTCCTTCTATATCTTGCAATGAAAGGTATGGTATTGTCCTCCTGGAAAAGTTTCACTACGTTCTCTACAATACGTCTGTCCACTCCATTAATCTCGCTTACGTAATCAATATCTGTCCATTCTGTGCATTGCAAAAAGTTGGAATTTAACTGTTCCTCAATCTTTAAATCTTTCTTTACACGAGGTTCGATCGAGTCTTTTTGCCTTCCTCGCGATATCTTTAAACTTGCAGAATTATTGCATAATGATTCTTCCTGCTTCAGCTCTTTGTTACTAAATGTCTTTGAGTCTTCTTCCTGATTTTTATTTCCAACAGACTTAACATCTTTTTTCTGTACATCTGTCTTCGCTCTCTTTTTCGGCGGCTCTTCCTTGATTGTTGCAGCTTTCCTCGCTCTCTTTTTCGGCGGCTCTTCCTTGGTTGTTGCAGCTTTCCTCGTTCTTTTTTTTTGCTCCAGTGTATAATCTTCATCTTGTAATTTTTTAGATACATTACAATCGCTGTCATCGGAATCTGACAACTCGATTATTACCTGATTCTGCTTACCTCGCAAATTTCTTTTCATTATTTCTATTAACGTCCTCTCGTCTGATAAATTAATACATCAGTTCTCTGACAGACTTGCAACAAACTGCTTGAAATTTTATTCTCTGCGATGTAAAGCTTCTCCAATACTGTAATACAGTAAGAAACGTTTTCTTAATTACGAAAAAAAGATGGCATTAATTTTCTAATATTGATTATTAATTAATATTGCTGATTACATTACCTAGACAAATTGAACTTAAATTTTAACAGGTTTCTCTGCCAATTGTCAGCGTGAACGCGGCATGGATGTCAACTCTAACCTGTCGCAACGTGATTGTAAAGAATCGTAAACAACCTAACCCAATCTTTGCCACGCTATTACTTCCCTTCTCACTCGCTCGTATTCATATTTCGAACTGCAGTCTGCGTGCACCGCGCGCTTTTGCGTAAAATAATTGACTACTGATGCGGGGAGCGCGGGGAGAAGAGGGGAACGGTGCGAGCTAGAATAGAACAGAACAGAAGACTAACTGGAATTTTTTTGTTTCAGATGATGCTCTACTGTTGAAGAAGGATCAACCCGACATCCAGCTGACATCCTGAGAGGAGGAGGAGGAGGCCCAGGAAGGGTATCCTGCATCGGCGGAGCAACTCTTAGGTAAGCATAAATTTTCGTTATAAAATCTTTGTCAAATAAAAGCTATGATTTTTTTATTATTAATTTTATTAACTAATTTGCATGTCTACATTAATATTTTTCCTTTTATGTTACAGTCACCGGCGGAATTCTACAACTCCGCTGAAGCTCATGCAGATTGGTGAGTCGCATGATTTTCTTTTCGTAGTCTTTGTAATCGGGTGTCTTAAATTAATAACACGTCGTCGATTATAGATTATCTCAATTATAATCACGCGCAGGATTTGGAACCTTTCGAAAAATAACGCACGCGAAACATGCGCACGGTTTGTTCTAGTTTTTGAATGAGAGATAAAGCCGTGAAACAGATCAATTATTCATAATTATCTCGAAAAGTTTTCTTTCGGACCTCCAAGAATTAAAATAAAAAAAAAAACGTAAATTTTTTTGGAAGATTTCTTGTAGAATAATCCTTTTTTTATAAAACAAAAAATGTAATTTTAATTAGATATATATATATTTATATTCCTTCATCGCAAAATAACAGAAAATAATTATATATATTATATACTCGATAATTCGAACATGTTTCGCTTTTAACGGAGAAATTTCGTACAGTTTTCCCGATAAAATTTCCGAATAAATACAATACCATTATGTTATTCAGTAGAATTTTTTAAGATGCACGATCGATCCTTTTAAAACCATAATTAAGTACATTTTCAATAAAAAAAGAAAAGAAAAAAAAAATCGCCGATGGAAAGCTGCTTTGTTTGAATTTATATATATACATATATGTATGTGATTATTTTATTATTAATATTAATTTATACAAATACTTTAATATCCTTATGCGGTAGCGATTACTTCCCACATTGCACATTCGAGAAGTTCTACATACGAGGAGGGACAATAAGAGATAAATTATCTCTTGTGCTCGACTCTCAATTTTTTTTCCTTTTTTTTTTTTCGATCTCCTGAAAATTGTCATCCACTAACGCGCGTGCGTTATCTTCGATTTGCTTTAAAAGATTTTCCCCTTCACCCGAGACGTTGCAATTATTAACATCGTATCTCGGAAAAAAGAACTTCATAACTCGGGCATCGAGATATCACGTCCCTCCTTATCGCACGCTGTAGCGCAAAGTAAAAGTATGACAGTACAGTGAATCCATTTTTTTATGTCTTTAAATAGCTTAGAAAATATGTAAGTTCGGTTATGGCTAAGTGTGTCGCGGATATCTTTGATCGTTGCATGTATTCTTTAAAACCTAGTTTAATAGAAAACGCGTCGCATGTCTTCTTTCTATCCCACGACGTACACGTTTAATTCTGCTTATTAATATATACACGGCGGGATGGTACCGTCATTTATTGGCACCGGAGTACTTAAATTAGGCTACCGTTTCTTTCTTTTCTTGGGTTTTTTTCTTTTTTTTCAATCAATCATTGGGCGTATGTTATCTTAGACATTAACAATACTCGAATAAGGTTCGGAGAGAGGGTCACGAACAGCAGCGAAGACGTACGGGTCTTCCGATACTTCTCATATCTTCTACACGGTGCCTTCTATCGAACTGTGCGATTAACGTCAGTAGAAATGTATGTATACTTCGGTGAGAATATAGAATAAAAAACAAAAAGGAAAGGGACACTTTCGCTGTAACGCGTTTCTTTTTTTTTTTTCTTTTTGAAAAATACTCTTAGACTAGGAAAGGAATATACACATTAGCATCGAATCTTTCGTGAAATCAGTCGTCGATAATGGTTAATACTTTCCTCATCGGTTTCGACTATTCTGCGTAACGACACTCCTGGAATTTAAATAGAGTCTAGTATTCGTCGTCACGTAAAACGAACCACGTTCAGCGGTTATTTCGGTGATACGTTAAAAGATTCGTCTGCTGAAAACCAATACTAATATACATAATATTGTTGTAATTACGTTATATCGAATTTAAACAATGATTCGCTTTCTAAAGACATAACATTGCTAAATTATTTTCCAATAATACTTAAATAAAATCACATCCTAGTATTTGCAGTCGCATTCCACATTGTGTCGTTATAAAGCAAAAAATATTCTTCCTTAAAATTTAGATTACGATTATTCTTAATTAATAACAATTTCGTAAATTATGTCGCACACATTTGCATCGCTTGATGTATGTATGTACATTTGTACGTATAAAAAAAAAAAATACGTACTTTACAAATTGTAGCTAAACGGTAGTTAAAAAATTAAAGGTTTTAATTGTGACTCGATTTTATATTAACCCTCGAATAGAACACTGTCCCGGTCACTTTGTTTCTTTTTATTTGTATCTCGAAATCATCTTTAAAGACTTTTTCACATTAATACGTCAAATATCACAAAATAAGACTGTTATATTTAAATTGAGTATTAAAAAAAGCCGAAGTTTTAAAAAATGCTAATTAAAAAAAAAATGATCATGGGTTACCGTAATCCGGTGTTCCGTTTGAGAGTTAAATTAATTTCGCTGTGGACTGCGACTGAGAAAGAAGCTAGCACTCAGTTGATTACACTTCGAGGAAATCTTTCAATAAAGTAACGCGACGCTTTTCCGCAATATCCATTTGATTCTCTAGATCTCCTCGATCTGTTGTTTCTGCTCGTTCTATTTTCCACGAAAGGTTCTCTATTTCCGCTTCTAATTGAGCTTGTTGGTACTCGAACTGTTAATAAGATAACATTTATTTGTCACATCAATGTATCCAATTTTATTATAATTATCACGAAGTCTTACCAATTCTTTACGCGGTCCAGATTCCATGTAGTAAGCATAAGGATACGTGTACTGTAAGGTATAACGACATCGCGCTAAAAGTGACGCAGCTTCATATAAATGCTGCCAATCGATCCACGTACCGCTTGCATTCATTACTTTATTGTTAATTCTCATTTTAATTCCTTCTAACGTTTGTTCTTCCAACTTTAACGACTTGCTATGATTCTCCCACTGAAACAACGTGACATAGCGAAATGTAAAAATCAAAGCGAAGTTACGATCTAAAGACTGCACTATCGAAAAGCCACTTACTCGCTCGTAATAGTGAAGGTACTTTTTAAGAGCTTCTCTCGCTTGTGCGTGAACGCTCTCGTGCGCGATATTCGGATTTTCCTTGTAACGGGAACATTCATAGTACTCGCTACCATGTGCTTTCCAATCCCCAAGGCACATCCAGCAAAAGTCGTGCTTACAATTGTAACATTGCATGTGGTTGCATCCACCATTCTTCTCTATGCAGATATGACATTTTGGACACTGCAAAAGCTCCATTGAGTATCCCGTACAAAAATAAAATAAAAGAACTACTCGATGGCTAGGGAGATACTCACATCTTTGGTATGAGCACTAATGTAATTCGCCGTTTCGGAATCATCGGCGCATTTCGTCAACCACTTCTTAATTGTACTGCAATCAGTAGGTGCATGGTAATCCATGCCACATCGGAAGCTAAAATTACAATGCATTAAATTTCTTTATGACAAACAGTATTCGACATTATACGTATGCGCGTAACACGCGTCTGCAATTGCTTACCAGAATATAGTTTTACACGATGAACACATGACTCTTTTTGCTCGTTGTTCCTTCGAGCGCAAAACTATTTGGCAATTTGGACCGGGACAGAATCGTAATTGCGGATGAGATTTAACGTAATCACAGAAGGCAAATTGTTGATACCTTTCTCTCATGTTAGGCTTAGTAAGTAGGGAAAGAACAAAGTCCTCTGGAGCTAGGACATCGCATTCTTGTGCCATGCAGCTTATACCTAAAAAAAAAAAAAAAAAAAAAGATTAGGCTTTCTATTTCCCCTTGGTTTTTGGCAAAATTCAACAGTGTAAAATAAGCAGCATTGCAGCTAAGTAGCATCACTTACCAGTAGATATACCTTGAGTTATTTGTACTTCAAAATGCATACACCAACAGTCTTTGCAAAACGAGTGCCCGCACGTGAGCGTAAAAAATCTGTCTGCAGGACAAATCGTAACGCAAACCAAACACAAGCCGCCCCGTTGGTTCTTCGTTCCTGGCACTTGTTCCGGGGTGGGCTTAATCTTTGAATTAATCAATAAACTGGAAGCATTGGTACGGTATTTTGTGACGATATCCTGTATCGACCAATTGTATGCGTGCAGCAATACTTTGGCTAAGGATGGCGTGACCTGAAGGCTATTACTTAAAAATTCTACGCTCTCGTTCAGGAGCCGCTCCACCTCCTCGACTCTTAAGCAATCGTACACCGCGTACTCCGGATCTCTCCTGTTCTGCTCTGGGTCCACGTCGTTATCTACTTCACCTCCCCAAGGCTGGATGTTGTAGTAGTCCTCGTAGCCTGGATCCCCGCAGTCGGAGTCCGAGCAATCCATCTCGCTGTCATTCTCGCTGGACATCTGCATAGAAAAAATTTTCACGCGTTAGATCCCGAGTGTCGCTTATAATTTCTCGCGCCGAGAACGACGAACGTGACGGCCTTAGGGAAAAGCACCTTTCAGCATAACCTTCACAGCTGTAAATCTTGGAGTTCGTCCGCGAGGCCGAGAAATCAGCGAGACACGATTCGTGTGGAGATAAACGAGATCACAAGGAGGAGCGGGTTTGTCGAGTACGCGATACTTGTACGAAACGTTCGCGAGTGATTTTCAGGCGGATGGGCCACGCGGAAAGGGAACGATATCGACGCGCCGAAGGGAGAAAGCTTTCGCGGATTTACCATTCGCGTTATTTTTTTTTTTCTTCTTTTTTTTTCTTTCCTTTTTTTTCGCCCGGAAGCCTGCCCTCAAGTTTTCTCCCTCTCGCTCTTTTTCTCTCTCCTTCTCACGTGTGCTTTCTCACGCGCTGCTTCGACAGACGGCAATGCCGTCGCGTGGGTGCGCGACGTGAGGGTGCGTTGTGATGGTCGAGCGAAACGACGGGGATCACTGCGTTTTCTCTCTTTCTCTCTCTCTCTTTTTTTTCCGCTCGTGAAGAGAGAGACAGATAAAGAGACCCACCTTCTCGGTCGGCTGCGCCCGCCCGGTTATCAAGAGAGATGCATTTATGTGCCCGTTTCCGCGTGCAAGCTGACCTGACCCGTGCACGGCTGGCGAAAAGAGGGGGAGGCTGTGCGAAATGAATTATCCTCAACCGGCCGAGTAACTGTTGTGAGCGAGTGGACGCGCAAACACGCGAGAGCGCATCGCGTCTTCCTCTCTCTCTCTGTCTCTCGTCGCTCTCCCTTTTCGTTGGGCGCGCGTGCGCGCACGCACACAGGCGCCTCCACTCGCCCGCGCGCTTACACAGACGGTCTCCCATTTAACTGCATAGCAGATAAGAACGTCAAAGTCACCTGACGGCGAAACAGCTGAGCGCGATCGTGCGACGAAACGATCTGAGCTGCAGAGGACTTGCTCTCTCTCTCTCACTCACTCTTTTTTTCTTCTCTCTTTTCTCTCTATATCTTTCTTTCTTCTCTCTCTTTCTCTACCCTTGTTATAAATTTTGCACCACATATCTTCTACCCAGAAATAATAAATGTATTTGTATGCGGGGCAAGAGCGAGCGACAGGGAAAAATAGGAGGAAAAAGAAATGTCCGGAGGGTGATTAATGACGTCACGGCTCTGCCCCGGACTGATTCCTGGTACAGCGTAATTCTCGCAAATGGCGTAATCCGTTTCCCCGAAACAGTTAAGTAAATTAGTTAATGAAATCGGCTTACCTCGGATAAACGGCTCAATCGATTGTCGATCTGTTGGCCGCACGTGACGCGCGTGTAATTGCGTTAAACGTAACTTTCGTGAGCGAGGAAGAATTGAGAAAGGAAATTAAGGCCCTCTTATCCATTTTGTTATCGTCGAGAATGCCTTTTAAAACGATAAGAAAATTGTACGCGATTAAACACATTTCCACTAGCGCCCAAGCCGATTTGAATATCCCTCCACCGCGCGTCACGTGACCGCCTTTTTAGTTCGCGTCAAAATGGGACTAGACGTAGAGGTGCTGAGGATCGCGTCCTCCCCGCCTTCACCCACCGTGGGGGAGAAGTTGGCTGCTGGGCCCCTTCGCTTTCCCTTCGCCCCGTTTCTTCCGCCGTGCCGCACGCCTCGTTCCTCTTTGTCTCCTTCTTTTCGATTCTTTCTTTCCCTTTCCGCCGGGAACGACTCGCCGCGAACCATTGGCCGCCACGCCGCCTCCTCTCACTCCGCCGCCACCGCTAGTAGCGCCGCTCACCTCCCTCCCCGTCGCCGCCGCTGGACTTGAAAACTCCGCGTCCGCCGCGCGACGACGCGATGCGCCCCGTTGAAAATCCGCGGGTCTGTTGATCGCCAGTCTCTCGCCGCCGCGGTACGTCACGACCACCGCCGCGCCTCGCCCCGTCGTCAGGACTCGCGCGATCGCCGACGTAAAAACGGTATAAGAAAGAGGAAGAGTATCCGCGATCATGCCCCGGTTGCACGCGCGCGGCGGCGAACGACGACCCGCTCGACTCCGCGCCGAACGCCTCGCACGCGCGCACGTCGAGTGAAACGTAAGTATTCCGTTGTGGAGAGAGAGACGCGCGTTCTTTCTCTCGCGCGCGCGTTAACCCGCAACACGCCGCGCCGGTCGGCGCCTACGCGAGGAGGACGAAAGGAAAATTTCATCGCGGGACCCCCCGGCGCCCCCCGCGGGCCTCTAGCTGGTACCGGAAGTGCGCCCGATCGTCCGCAGTGTCGAAGAGTTACCGGAAGCGAGTTTGCCAAGGCCACGCGAGAACTCTGGAATCATAACGGAGGTGAGTACCGGAGCTCTCGAGTGCCCTCGAGATCTTATTTCCTATCCTCTACGACGGCTACACCGCGCCATCATTTCATTTTCAATTGCACGAACATTTTTCGCAATGCGTACGAATGAGAGAAACGGAAATACGTTCCCGCCCGACGACAGGATCATCAGATTGCGACAGGCAAACCAGAAGGGGATAAATAGGGTTATGATATTCTGCGCTGATTAGTAAGAATTTTCTTTCAATTGACACGAAAACGTCCGTGAATCTCGTAAGATACGAACTGCGAAGCTACAACGAAATGTTTTATTTATTTGTAGGGGAAGTAGTTGCGAAATTCGAGATTGGCAAAGGAGGATGCACTTACGTTATCAGATCCGTTGCGCACGTTGATCATGTCCCAGTAAAGATGACGCAAAGAAAAAAAAAAAAGAATCACGAAAATGGAAAAACGGAACCGTAGCGAAAGTTCCTTCGTTTCCTTCACGTTCTTCACTTTTATTTATTTGATTCGCCAGAAACGAAGCTTGTATCTAAGTAATAATTAATTATCATTACCTTAACAACATGTAATCTAGAATGTTTACACGTTTATTACGCGGTAAGATCATTAACTCTTTTTCTTACAAGTTTGTATGTCATTAATCGTCTCTGTACCATCGTCTCTTACAATTTTGCGAGGCCGGAAGTGCATATTAAAAAGTAATTTCTTTTCCAGCGAAAACCAAGCATGTTTCTCCACCGAAATGAAAAGTTCACTTGCTAATTAAACGACGTTATCGGAACGCACGAAAGGGAGAACGTGGACGAGAGGAAAAAAAAGGTCGCTTAACTATATTTTTCATCTTTACGAAGCGTTCCGCTGGGACATCTACGAGATAAATAACGACCGGGTGTCGCGAGTATTTCTATGCTAATATACCGATCGTTATACCGGCAGTCAATGGATACTTACGAACACTTAGAGAAGCCTAAAAGAAGTGAGAAGAAGGAGGAAGCCACGGAGAGAAAGACTCCGTCGAGTCCGTGTAGATATTTTACGTAAATATTCTATCGAATACTCTAACGGTGCATCGAGCGTACGTAACAGCACAGTTTTTTTTCTTTCTTTTTTACGAGCTTCAAATGGGCATCGATCACGTCAGCGAACATCAGGTTTCCTTTCTTTCTTTCTATCTGCTCTTATCATAAAGATGAGCAGCGACAACGACTGTCCCCGTTAACTCGTCGAATCAGGCCAGACGGATACCAGGTTCCATTATCTATCCTATATCAAGCGCAATTGAAGGAGAGAGGAAGAGAGAGAGAGAGAGAGAAAAGAAATCTTGGATTCGAAACCAGTTCCATTCCACGCGACTACGCGAAGCGTCGTCCGCTCGTCGCTCTCCTCTCCGAGTTCAATGGCACTCGCCACACTTGGGCCACATTGTACAGGCATTTTTCTCAAGCGACGGCGCGTATATACGCGAGGACAAAAGATGTACTTGAATTCTCGCTTATGTCTTTTGGAAGGCGAAGCCACGTGTGCTGAAGAACAGGCGAATGCCGTTTCGCTTACGTTTCCAGGCGACTCATCTGCGTAATAGGAGTCGCCTCCTCCCGATCGAAACGTTACTGCACGTGTAAAACACAAGGAGCTTTATTTATTTTACTTATCTATATCTCCAAAGTTTTTCTTTCTTTTTTTTTTTTTTTTTATTTGATAAGACGCATTGCGTTACTAACGCGCAATCGAAACGATCGGGTGTCTGACGGTATATTATCGCCGAGCTGTTGGCCTATGCTTATTGCAGATCGTTCACCATTCAAGCGGTAACTATAAAGTATAACGGTAAACAGCAAACACCGTCGGACCAATCGCCGCTATTTATGACAGTTTGATATTCTTTGACTGTTTGCGATAACTTACACGCAAGAAAATCATCGTGGCCTTAGATAATCTTCGTAAGAGCTTACTTTGTGAAATGTCTTCCCGGTCTATCCGCGATTCTCTCATTAAATTTTATCTGCAGATCAGCACATTAATTAATATAAAACGTCTGATTGGCGAAGGATAAAGGATAGAGTAGTAAATTCGCTTGTGCTGATTTTTAACAGTTTATTAAATCGAGGCGTAACATGTCGGTGATGGTAAAAATGTCTTTTCAGGATGTGCGCAAACCCATACGCGCCGAGCGGATAAACGCGCCGAGCCGAAGGAAAGCGATATACAAAGTTGACTGAAGGAAGGAGGAAAGCCATGGTGGTGGAGTGGCTGTGTCCTGGACTCAGGCCGACCAGGAGTAACAGGCCTCGTCTGCTGCACTGCAAGGTGATACTTCTGGACGAGCACGAGTTGCTGCAAGACGTCCTGGTAAGTCACCAGCCTTGGGACTTGACTACCTTTGAGCCGGCCACCTTCTCGACGTAATATTCGCCTCGTAACTTATCCTCGTCACGGATTCCGAGGATGCGGACGAGCTACCGCTCGCATTAACCGTCCCGCAATCGTAAAGGTGTTCGCGAATTCGTCGTACGGACGCAAGGTATGCGCGGCTGATCCTTACCAACCCTATCTCGTAATTCGTGCACGTAGCCAAGTTGTAATTTGGTGAATTAATAGCATTTTCTTTCCCAGTTCGTTTTCTGGACGGTTGTTTCGGTGCCCGGGCTACTCTTGCCCGCCGGCTACGGTGGGTTATGGCCGACTGTTTGGCGGCCTCCGCACGAGAGGAGGACCGCGTACATATCTCAGGGGGTGCCCGGAATTCCTTCGGTCTTCTCTGTTATTAGACGATATGCCAAAATTGGTGGTGGGCCACCGTGGGCCACGACGGCGGTAACGCCGTACCTCCTCCGCATCGCCGACGGCCGTGCCGCACACTAATTCTCGCGTCTTTTCAACCTACCCGTTTCTTTCTTTTTTTTTCTTCCTCTCGGAATCGCTCTCTCGCGTTGCGCTCTCTCTCTCTCTCTCTCTCTCTCTCTCTCTTTCCTCTTATCCTCTCGCCGCTTCCCTTTCACCGTCTAGCTCATTTTGTCGATTAACATTCCGGACTTGTATATGTAAGCACGAATCCTTCGCTGTGTGTAACGCATATACATGTAACGTTCGTAAGCCTGAACGCAAACCGAAATTCAGTCGGGCGTGTTAAAAACGAGAAAATTATTCCCCAAGGAGGAATATCGAACGTTAAATTGATCCGCTCCCATTATGTTGGCCCGCGAGAAGTATGAAGATATTCCGCCGGCGGAATCTTTCGGCGAGCACACTCGTCAGCGGCTACGCATAATTATCGCTCGAAGAGAAAACAGTCTGTAAGTTCACTTATCGTTTCGGATTCCAAGAAACGTTGAAATCAACGCGTCGAAGGCAATGATCTAATCGTCAATAATCCCGCATAACCGAATGATGCATAAAAGTAAAAAAAAAAAATAAAATTAAAAAAAAAAATATGTCATTACAAAATGCCAAAGATGCAAGCGGTACGAAAAAGGGGAAACGTTGATAAGTGCGCTACATATAGGAGGTATCGCGCGTTATCGTTACACCGGTATCCAAATCCGTATCTTTCCGGTTTTATACCGCCGGCCGTAGAACCAGTCCCCCCCAGTAATTGCGGCATAATAGCGCGAAAGAATGACCATGCGTCAAGATAGCGCGACCGGATAAACGTGTAACTCTTTCTCTGCCTTCTCTTTCCAGCAGAATCAGATACCCCACGCCGTTCTATCGTCGCGGTGCGCAATTTCAATGGAATTAGCATAAGGCGTCGGTGAGCTCCGCGGTATGGAAAACAGTTCCTCGAATCGGCGAAGATCTTCATGCGGGACGTCTGCCGGATATTCTATCGATGTCCTGAAACTTATCCTCGTCAACGTCTTCGCGTCGGCGACACGCACCTCTCTATCCGGTCTGTGGCGGAACTCGAGGGGTATCAAGCCCACGATAATTGGAGCTATTCCCCCCACGAAGAGAGAGAGAGAGAAGGAGGCTAAAAGTCTAAGGCGCGCATTTATGCACGTTGGAATTCCTTGAATTCCTGCAGCATTACCGTCTCGCACTGCCGGATCACCTCCTCTTCGCTTCTTCGACGTCCAATTACACAAATGGCGCTTAGTGCCCCGCCGCAGGCGGTATAATATCTCACTCTTTTTCCCTTTTCTCCTGTCACGATCGTTGCTACACTTTTCATTGACGTTACCGTACCTGGTCACGAAAATACCTGGAGGCAGAAATGAATCTTCCGTACAAAGCGGCGACGTTGGCTGTTTGCCGTCGCCGATTTATTCTTCTCCTTCATGTCGTATCACTTGCCAAGGATGCGCCTCCCCATTATATTCGCGAATATCTTTTTGCTATCGTTTCTTCCTACCTCACGGAATCAACGCTCTTCTTTTTCTTTTCCCCTTTACATTCGAATAGTTTTGTATTGTCTTCGAGAGAAATGAGAGAATTGTTGATCATCTCGTGAGAAGAGGGCCCGGTATTCCCAACGATTTATCGTGAAGCAATCTTTTTCGGAGCTGATCTTTACCGGGGGACCGGTCAATCTGCGTTACGATGTTTCGATTCCCACAACAAACTAGGCGGGAAAGATTAGAATGCCTAAATAAATGTTTAAATTACACTGTGCATGAAAAATGAAAGAATACTCACTGGAATAACCGACAGAAAGAAAGAAAGAGATAAAGAAAGGATGAGGAAGGGAAAAAAAAAAGAAAAAAAGAGGAAGAAAGATCGTTCGGAACACGCAAGTTGGAGATGATTACCCATCTCCTGAACCTATACTCGACTCTTCTAAGCCTTAGGCGAAAGAAAAAGGGCGAGGTCTTTCGTCTTCTTCTCCTCCTTCTTCCGCTTCTTCCACTGTTCTCTCCTCGGCGGTCCCTCGACTGTATTCTTAAACGTCCGCCACTTTCATTACGCCGCGTATTTCGCGTTTCCTTTCATTTATCGACTCGTTAGGTCTAATCTCTGTCGGTCGCTTCTCTCCGTCGCATTACACGCCTGCGAAAGAAAGGAAAAAAAAAGAAAAAAGATATATTTATGCGTCAGATTAATATATTCCCTTCCGCGGCGTCGTATCGTGGAAGCGCGTAAATCACGGAACGAAACGGGAAGATAATGACGCGCGTGTAAAATCTAATGATGAAAAACATCCACTCGGGAGATCCCGTTCGTTTCCCTCGGAGGGAAACAAACGAACGAACGTCACGGTTCGCAACACCAGTGGGAAACTCGTCCTCCTGATTTCAATCTCACCGGGGGTGATTTAAGCGTGCAACGAGCACCTTCTTGCGATTGTGTAAAAATCCGGAAGTTATTACGTTTTATTATATGTATATGCGTAGTGAACTTTGGCGCTGATGTTATAACGTGTACGTTTTCCAGAGCTCGAACCTGGGCCAGGAATTGTTGGACAGAGTGTTCAAGCATCTCAACTTGCTGGAAACGTCCTATTTCGGGTTACGCTATCTCGATCACGGGAATCAAACGGTAGGCCTACTTGTTTAATCTGCAAATTTTGCAGCGTTACTTTGTTAAAAAGAAAAAAAAAAATATTTCCGCTGAAAATTATAATTATAAATATATTTCAGCAATGGCTCGATCAAAGCAAGAAGCTCGGCAAGCAGCTAAAAATTCATAAAGGAGATCCAGGATCAGACGTTCACACTCTCTATTTCGGTGTAAAGTTCTACGCGGCGGATCCGTGCAAGCTCATCGAAGAAATAACCAGGTACAATTTCTTGAGCCTCGTTCAAAGCGACGGCACGCTTCTATTTGAATAATTCTTTTGAAAATCTTTCTCAAAGATGCGCCTTATTACGCGGTAATATTTTTTTTCGCCCCGTGTTTGTACAATTCATTCTTGAGATTGAGGATCAAGTCACCGTAGCGATCAAAGTGAAGTTGCGAGTGGTTGCGAGCTACGTGTCGCCTTAGATACCATTCTTCTTTCAAACGATAATAACACGGTATATTTTACAGTCTCTCGATACAAGAAGAGAATATTTAAGAAAGAAAAAAAAAACCCGGCGACGGAGTCCGTTTTGGCGTGCAAGATATGCGGATAATACGAACGATTTTTATTCGATGTCACGCTTCCGTGCAAACGATCCTTTCACGCTCGGCGTCTCGAAATTCCAGGAAATTCCAGGGACATCACGGTACATCGCGGACGCACGAGAATTCCACGTGCGTCGAATTTCTTGAAGCGCCCTTACGTACATACAATACATGCACGCGCCGACGTACGCGTGGCTCGCGTCAACGCGCTTCGCGGCGTTATCCGCTCGTGCACGCGCTTCCACCGATCCATACTTAATTTTCACGTCTTGCGGCGCGCGAAACGAATGCGTATAAAAATTACTTTTTTTCTTTGCTTCGGTGCATACCGATACGCGTTTAGTCTCGCCTTATACTTTGAAACACGCCGGAGCGGACGGGAGGAATATTGGAGAATTAGTAGCAATGCTGTCTGACTTGTCTCGCAGGTATCAATTCTTTCTGCAAATAAAGCAAGACATTTTGCAAGGAAGACTGCCCGTGTCCTTCGACCTCGCTGCAGAATTGGGAGCTTACGTCGTTCAATGTAAGATGCTTTACTTTTATATTAAAATTTACATTAACGTGCATTTTTTTTTCTTTTACTATTTCTTGCGTACATTTAAATGCCATTTATGCGAAAGGAAACGAATAACGCATTTAAATTACGCGAGAAAAAAAGCATTCGTAAAAAAAAAAATCCAGAGAAAAATCTATGTAGCAAGACGTAGCTAAACGCGAGCAAACAGAACGTACGCGACGGTGGTCCACTCGTTATAGTTATCTGTTGGGGAGATTCAAAGTCGTACAGATAGAAAAAGAGAAGGCAAACTAAAATACGCCCGTGTTTGCATCTCATCGCCATCAAAAGAGACGAAATGAATATCCCTTCTTTCTATTCAACGATAATGCACGTATATACGGAAAAGAGCACGGTAAGCGAAAGAGAAAGGCAGAAGTAACGAAAAATGGGGTGGATAAAAAAGAAAAACCGTGTTCCGTCCTTACTTATTTCTCGCAATGTGATTGCATTCGATACGATCTTAATTAAATTGCGTTTTTAACGACACCTTTAAGAGCATTTACGCTCAATTAATTTTTGGTAAAAAAAATATATTGATTTTATATGAATGTGGACATAGTATTATTCCATGTACGCACATTTCTGTTCATTTCATTTAAACAATAAGTAATTTATATTTATAATTGAAAATAATATATTGCCTTTTCAGCTGAACTCGGAGATTATGATCCTAGACGACACTCGCCTGGATATGTTACCGAATTTCGATTTCTCGCCAACCAAACCACGGAGCTGGAGAATCGTATAGTAGAAATTCACAAAACTCTTATGTATGTCAACCGTGATGTTTAGTATTCGAATAGCGTGCATTAGAACTATCCGATGTATCTGTGTACGACACATCGTTTCTACGTTGTAGACCGACTGGTTTACAATAAGCTAATTTATACTTTATAAAATATCAACGCAATTAATCGCAGAAAAAAAGAAAAGAAAAATTAATTTTTGTTAATAATGTAAAAATAATTTAGATTCTTTTTAAGTGGATATTTACGATTTTTTTTTTTAGAGGGCAATTACCTTCAGCAGCAGAATTAAATTATCTGGATAAAGTGAAATGGCTGGAAATGTACGGGGTAGATCTGCATCCCGTGCTGGTACGTAGCTGTTAATAGTAATACATATATTAATATGGTATTGCGACTAATCGCGTTGATCTTACAAAGTAATAATTTTTGTTTGCAGGGCGAGGACAGCGTAGAATATTTTCTAGGCTTAACTCCAAGCGGAATAATATTGCTACGCAATAAAACCAAAGTGGGAAATTACTACTGGCCTCGGATAAATAAAATCTACTACAAGGTATAATTTAGATATTTTTAAGTTCTTAAATAAATTTTAGAATTAGTTATCTGACAAAATAACGTTTTTTTTTATTTTTTTTATTGTACGATATTCTGAAACAAGTTGTATTAACTTTCAGGGTAGATATTTCATGCTGAGGGTGAGCGAAAAAAATTCTGAGGAGAGAACGCACGGCTTCGAGACGCCGTCGAAAGGAGCTTGCCGTCACCTCTGGAAATGTTGCTTGGAGCATCAAGCTTTTTTCCGATTAATGGCAACTGGCCCACCGCCACTTAGTCCGTATTCTCGCTTTCATTCGTACAGTCCTCCGTCTACTTTAGAGAAGCACGCGGCTATTAGACGAAATCCGCCACCGTTTCAAAGAACTCCAAGTCGGAGAGCGCAAAGGCGAGTCGTTGAAGGGCAAGAAATGGTCGGCTCGTTCGTCGAAACTCCTGTCACCATAATTTCGAATCAAAGTAATAATTCATCCGGCAATATACTGTGCAATACGCAAAGACAAATGAACACTTCGAGTCCAAGAAGCACGAGAAGCGCACCGTGGACGCAAAGTCAGCCTCGTGGCCTTTACACTTCGTCTAGTCCTCGCTCTGTTCGCTCCGCGGGAACGGCGCCGGCAGTTAGTTGACACATTATACGTATACTTCAATGGCTGTGCTTAACCGGACGCAGAATTTATTACAATGCTCGAATATGCGTCATATGTACGTACGTGCATATGCGGCATAATATGCATACTTTCAACTTGCTGGCGGGTTAAGCATATCCGTATTACCCATTTCTGCACTTGAATTATATTCTTATTAAATTCTGTTTGTCGACGTAGCTTTTAAGTAGACTTCAACGTCGGAGCAGCTCGGTGGAAAGTCAAAGTTCAGGGGATAGTCATAGTCGCAGTGGTCATCGTAGGCGAAGTCATAGTCATAGTCATCGTCGGCACAGCAGACATTCTGATTGCGAGTCGGAACTTTCAAGAGGTTCGGATACAAGATCCGGCCATCGAAAACATCGTAGAAAACACAGAAATTCCCGCTCTTCTAGGTACGTTCACAAATTAACTTTAATTATATAGCGTTACGATCGTTCCCATCGTGATAATATCTCGTTCTCATGATTGTTTCGCAAATGAACTATCCTTGATAAATGCTAATCGCGAACTCTTCTGAGCATTAGTGTGTAACAAAAACAATTTAATGATAATTAGTTTTGTTCTCATCAATTGCGGGGTTATTGACTTTCGTTAACATCATTAATCTTGCATATATCTCTTTAACAAAATATTTTTTTTAGTATTTTTATATAAAATAAACCAATAAATGCCACCACTTTAATTCAAATAATATTATTTTTCGCAATAGACATGAATTGATAGATTCAGAGCCACAATGGAGAGAGGCACAGAAACGAAAAGGAGAAGGCGTGCAAAAAGCTATCGTAAGTATTAAATTGCAACTCACGCAAAAATTTTTTTTTTCCATAACACGTAATTAACTAATATGCCATAGGTGAGTCACACAGAGCCCAGAAGAAGACACAGAAGCAGACATCGAAGTCCTTCTCAAAAACAGCCATTACCGGATGAATTACGAAAGTACATATACATATATTTCAAATATTACAATTATTACAACAGTGTGTTACGTAATTTTATAGGCCAGAATTTCGTAACAAACCACGAAAAACAGTAAAATTAATTTACGCTTTCACGAATAGAATTAATCAATGGGGATTTTACAAATAATACTAAAAGTGTGTAAAAATATTTTTTCAGACATTTGGAATTTGGCCTAGTCGATACCAGCGGAATGAGCGAGCAGCAACGTCGGGAGATATCCTACACGGTAGTACAGTCGCAATCTGTACAGCAATCTCCCCTGCAGTCTAACAATTCTCGATTGGACGACACAGATTCATCGTCCCTGCCTAGGTACGATGATCTCAAGACGTCCTGCAATCTCCACAACCATCCTCCGCAATTGGAGGATGAAACAGGATCCGTAGTCATTGTTTAGTTACCCTGTCCACTCACCCTCCTCTGTCCCTCACCCCATCTTTCTTGCATGTATTTTTTTTTTTTATTTATTGCGAGCATGTCCACATATCGTCTACTTTAAGCATGCCCTATTATTTATTTGAAGCATGACGAATCTTTAATAAATAAGTGAGATTAACTGCTTGTCGCACTTGTTTATTTTTACGTCCTAGCTGTGGCACTCACTCGCTTCTGGCTGTGTTCCATGGAATTTCACAGGCGATGCGTGCCGATCGCCTTCGTACTGGGGTCATATTTTATTCGTGTATTTTTTTTTTTAATTTTTCATGCATTATGTATATTATACGGTATGCGCCATGTATTTGTGTAATAAATATTGGTATCTGGGAGGACGGACGACGATGTCAACGTTTGAGGCTCGGGACATTTAATGTTCCGAGTCTTTGTTACGACATTCCTCGTATATCCCATTCGATTTCCTACACGTACCCGGCGCATCTTATGCATTTTATGTTTTGCATCTTACTTTGTATTTTTTTTTTTTTTTTTTCTAAATTATGCTTTAAAATGCGCTGCGATACAATTTACGAGGAAAACCGTTGCATTAGTGAAGTCTATGATTAATGTTGTGTTAATGAATCTTGATAACGTATGCATCGTGAGGATATACAGTAAATGTGTGTATATTAACTGTATGTACTAAAATGATAAAAAAAAAAGAAAGAAAGACATGCATCGATCTGAGTTGAGCACGGTGGACTTTTGCTGGTCACTAAGACGACTGAGGTGCCAGACTGTCAAGGATTCCCTTTCAGAACTGTCGTGTCCGTTGGCAAAAGAGAAAGAAGACCCGTGCGGCATTATCGTGATGGAAGTTATAACTTACTATCAGCAACGTCCAATCGAATCGAGGCGAAGTCTCCCGAGGCTCGAAACGAATATTACACGAAGAGGGATTTTTATTATACTCGTAGCAACCGAATGTCAGTAAGCAATAATGCGGACAGTGGACTCGGGGAAAGCACGCCGCAGGACTTTTCAAGCTGCTGCTCAAGTTCTGCCGACAGCAATAAGCCTATTCACGTAGTACGTATCCCAGTTTGCTCGCATTTTTTTTCTCTTACTATAATATTATTTTAACTAATTATTTGAAGTAAGCAATAATCGAGAATTTTACCTTACATTTAGATTAAAATGTTTAAAAAGCTGGCAAGTTATGATATAAAATTCAAGCTTTACTTGTCGACTTTTTCAACACTTTAGCACATTCGTCGCAAATTAAAATTCAGTTTTCACAAAAAAATTCACACATGTTCTTATAAAAAAAAAAAATTATCTCGAGTACTTCTATATAAATGTGGCTAAGGTTTTCTACTTATCCTCTTCAAATTTTTTACTTTTAATCACGTTAATAAATTTCAAAGATAGCATTATAAGCGCGCATATCCTTCCCAAAGACATAGTTCTCGTATATGCATGTTAGATATTATATGTAGCTTTTTTTTACAAAGCAATAACATAATGGAATGATACTGTTCTTCTGAATAGTAGATTAGTAAAACGGTTTTGTTTGGTATAGACACAATTGCAATTAGGGGGAGAGGTACACTATGAATTGCCTTCAAATCAAGAAATCTACCCTCCTGTTGACACTACTCTGGATGCTGTTCTCCAACCCATTATATCGTAAGTGCTTGTTTTTCGTCGCTTTGTGCTTTCTTCTTACTCAAGTATTACATCAGATCTCGATTCGATTTGTATTCCTGGCTTTATTAATATCTAATGCATTAAGCATCACATACATAACGACGTACTTTGGATAGATATCAAAAAAGTTAGTACGATACAAACGTTGAAAAAGCTCTCTATATATCGTATTCTCCGTAATATCGTTAATTTAATTTACACGATAAATTTGATTGTTTCAGAACCTTAACAAGGAGGCAACGGGGCTACCCCAAACAATTGTAAAACTTTAATACAAAATGAAACGATAAGCACTTGTTGTACGTGTAAAATAACGTTCATACCTTAATTGAAATCGATGTACAGAATATCCCACAGTAAATGGACACGTTTCGGGAACGGGTAGAACTTATCGCGACGAGAAGAAAAATTCTATGCCGTTTTATGCTGGATGGCACTCCAACGCGATTTACGTCTCGAGCGACACGCGATATCCGACGAGAGCTCCGCTTTCCCATGGAAAGAGAAGTTTCTTTGGATATCGCGCGCCGCTCGCGATGTAAATCGCGCTGGTGTGCACCCGGCGTCACATTTTTCGCAATAAGTTCTACATATTCCCAAAAAAAAAAAAACAGTGTTCGTTTACTGTAAAACATCCTGGACGTTAAATGCAATCATTAGATTATTGTGAGACGAGAGAAAAGAAAATCTTGTTAAATAAAAGTAGTACATTTTCGTCTTCACGATGAACATATCCTTACGTACAAATTTTATTTAACTGTCTTTCGATGCCATGTGTCTCATGAGATTGCCTATGAATTTTTCCATTTTCTTTAAGTCTTGAGCTATTTCCGTCTTGTACTGGAGGCACTGCAAATCAATTTTAATTAATGCTCTATCACAATGTTTTTATAACAATGAATTAATAGTAAAATATATATAAATATATATAACAGATTATATCCCTGATAGAATCGCAATATTTTAAACATCGCTTACCTGTCGATTATCTGTTAATTTTAAACACAAAACACCTTTACTATGGCAGTACTTCATTGTGTAACGAGTCTGGAATAAAATCGAAAAAAAAAGAGTCAACTAATGGTCATTAAACATTTATATCAAATTGTATTAAATCGATGCTTTTCGTGCCGTCTTCTTTCCGATTCCAGAGAAGACCGCCGAGAACGGAAAATAATCGATAAAAAAATAAATATAATTATCACGTAGAAACCAGTAAATTTAATTAAAATAAAAATAATTTTGTAGAAACCTGTACGAGCGAAATATCTCACGTATATCTGTCCTGCTACTTATCCAATTTTGTATAAATTAAAAAGAAAAATCTACTATCAAATTCAACAAGTAGATATTACGAGTAGCACGTACAAAAATTCTGTATTAATCGAGAAGTCGTGAATATATCATAATGACGCATAAATCGTGTGTAAAACGCAAATGATCTGAAATAGTTCTCATTAATATTCGCTACTAATTCACGTAAAAACTCACGTTTATCGGGTCCTGCAGGTATAACCTCTCGGCTCCTCTTTCGAACTCCTCCCACGAGTTCAGATACGTCATCGTGATCCGACAAGTGCCAGTTCAGCTCCGCCGGACGAAGCAAACTCACTTCGATGATCTCGAACGGCTACGAGGTCGCAAAACGTCCCTCGTAGGACGAAACACTCGCGAAAACGTCACCGTTCGCCACGTGTGTATACGTATACTCGACAGAGAGAAATCTAACTTCTCTGATACTCGACGACAGAAGTGACAGAGCGGTTCCCGGCGTGTTTCGGAACGCAGCGTTTCCCGCGAGAGCCGGTGAGTGCCGCGCCGGTCGACCAATCGCCGTCGAAAGTGCGATATTTTGAAATCAATCGCTGTGATTGGTCTATTTAATCGATCGTTCGCGGCTTTCAATTTTGCAAGATAGTCTACGATCGTAGCCGTCAGATTGAGTTGCCAAGTAATTAATCTGAATATAAATATTGTTTAATCACGAGACTTTTGATTGTGCAGAGTGCTACGTGTTTCTCGATAAAGAATACAAATTGGCAAGGATATCGGGATGTGTCCGGGCCATCCAGGCAGAAGAGGCGTCTAGTCGCATTAAAGTAAGGTTAAAATAGAGTCAAAGCTGACAATACATTTTGAGTGATTTTTTTAATGTTATTTTAACTTCTTGATTTGTCTGGATAATGCGGACGTCATTTGACGAAATATGTGTCGAGTGATTTAATTGCGGTTTGATTTAAGGCACAAATAATTATAAATCGCTGTGAGTGGACGTTTGCGAGAGACGAAGCGTTAAAAAAGCTCGTCGAAAGTACGAGGAAAATTTCGACAAACGTGTAAGTACTGTTTCAATTTTGAGGCCAGGATAATTATATCAAAATCGTTCCAATTATCATTCTGATTAGTCGTACTGAAGGCTTTGATGAGAAGAAAATTTACGACGATTCTCGAAAACTTTTCGAAATGCTTGTATGAAAATATCGTTGCACATTTTTTTGTTGCAAAAATATATATAATATAATTGTAATCGTAGTTGTATAATTTTATTTTAATTTTTTTTTTAATTTGGTTTAACATTATAAGGATATAATATTTTATATTAAGCCTTATTACTTTTTTTTAGAAAAATACCAATGTACGAAAGCAAGACAGGCATGTTAAAAAGAAATAAGAAACAAATTAGCATGTATTGGCAAACGAAGAAGGGAGACGAGCATCCCCCACGGAACGAAAGAAGGCGATTTCAGTGGCGGTGACGACGGTGTCGTGCCGCTGATCACTGGTGGAGTCTTTCAGTTTCTTTTGGACTGCCTCAAGCGCGGGTAGTGAACGTGATCAACGTGATGTGCGTGTGAAAGTCTGCTATTTGTGCACATCTTCGACAGAGATGAGAGGCAGAAGGATGTGAGAAGGAAGAAAGAGGAAAAAGAAAGGTATCAAGCTACGTGTAATCATGCAATGCATGGCAAACATGCGTAAAAAAACCGATAAACAAGATTGTTCACTGGATGCAAATTCCTCTTTCCTGTTTAAAAGTAATTATCGTGCATGCGGTTCCCTCGAGTAAAAGAGAAAACGCTCGGTATAGAGCGAGGGAAAACGCATCTCCCGTCTAATGATTTTATTACTTCGTTACTCGCGAGAAATTTCTCCGTACACTATTGTTATTCCGTGAGCGTTACTTAATCAACGATGGCATAAGTCATCGTCACTTTCTTCGTGTACCGAACACTTCTGATCCTACGGTACATTGATGTGTCGCAATCGGCATGTCGCGCCTTCGTTCCCCGAGTAACAGTCCGTATCAGTCGCGTGTCGAATACAGCTTGAAAACGAAAGTACCGGTTAGAGCTGTTAGCATTACGGCTTCACCGTAGATTATACAGATATTTTAATTAGTGCTAATGGAGACGAGGTGAGATTAGGTGAAATAAAACCATTCCGGTAAAACATTTTTTTTTTATTAACTCGTTGATCAAACTTGCAGATATTTCGGCCCGTAAGATCGCTAGCATTGGGATCACCTAAAGAGAGACGTTCCAGAAGATCTCGTGCTTGCGGAATGTGACGCTGTAAACGATTCCGTTAGGAATCCCTAAACGAATGGAGATGTCATCAGCGCGAGAAACTTTCGATGACCGCGAAAGTGGCCGTAAGGATCTTTCGGGACTCTCTCGGTCGGGACTAACGAGACCGAGGCAACGGTGAAGCGGCACAGGCGGCGTGGCCGGCGACGATCTTTTTTTTTTCATCGACGTCCCTGAATGAGTGCGAGTGAAAGTTTGTGAGTCAAATATTTTTTCGCGGTTTCGTTCCGCGGACACGCCACTCGGCGGCCACGCCGTGCGTGCGTTCCGCGCGCGTAATATCTTCCCTCGCATGCATATATGTAGCGTTATAGAAAGGCCAAAGAGAAAATATGCTAAAATCTCGCACTGTTTCCCTCGTAAAACTCTCGTCATCGATTTGACATCATAAAGGCTGTACTCCTTATCTTTTAATGTATTTATCTTTTCGTTCCTACGAACACGGGCAGTATCGTGAACAAGCTTAGAACGAGCCGTCGCGCTTTTATCACTTTAAACTCATAAAAATGTATTCTCGTAACCGGCTCGAACGCCACGACTCACGTTTAATAACTTACATTTGTGTGAACAATTAATACCGTCTTTGCATTTGCTTTTCACTCCGTTTGTCTTGACACTTACATAAAAGATTATATAAAAGATTATATATTTGTTACGTGACGCGTGTACATAAAAATACAGGTTTTTAATTTAGAAACAAGAAATAGTCTGTATCGAATTGCGGACTGTCAGTTCAAGCCGACGAAACCTCGAAGGAACTTGTGAAAGTAATCGCGAAGATAATTCAGATCTGTCCGTTGAGGATCATCGCTGCTAGTATTAGTTGATCGATTTGCGTAGGAAGATCGTTTCTCTTTTGCCGAGGTTTTATTTAACAATTATTTTATTTCAGGGTACCCGGTGTTAATACGCAAATATTGGCGAGCGTGCTGCGCCGATGTGAAAGTGGCTGGCTGCTGGTCGTCTGGTTGCCGACGATGGAATGTATGACGATCATGCGTTGCAGCATGTACATTGATCCATGTATCCTAGGTAATTACGTATGTAGCTTTTACGGTGAGGTAATGGTTGATTTACAAACTGTTAATGCTGGAGCCCAGATCTCGCGATTGAGACGGGAGTGAGAGAAAAAAAAAATTGGAAGGACGGACGTCAAGTAATTGGGATGTGTATCGCGGCGAACGACTACGCGCGACGGAATTTAACGCAATGAACACAAAGGGCACTTTCCAATACTCAAGTTGACCTAATTCGAAAGCGGGCTATTCTCGCACATCCGCTTTCTCTTCTCCTCGTACGTCATGTTGACGAAATTTGACACGCCGCCGGAGGAGAGGAGTTGCTCGCCGCGTGCCGAGGGTACCGATAACGCGCGGAGGAGAGGAGAAACGGATAACGATCGCAATCGGGAATAGCGCAAAGCTCGAAGAAAAAGGACGACGATGACCTCCATTAGCGCTCGCTCGTTCGACACGTTCCGAATAACGTAATAGGCGCTTTACGTCGGCCGATTTCTTACGTGAATGTGAAAGCGACCTTGAAACGTGGATCATCCATTGCACGCGCACATTCGATAAGATCGTCTGGTGAAATACGCGTGTATTTATGCACGCATAAATACACGTAAAGCAAGCAGAAGCACAATTTGCTTTTGATAAAGAAGAAATTGATCGCTATGGCTTACAGGAAGCCACGAGGTCCATCGGCGACGGAAGCACAGCTGATCGAGCATGCAGCGATGGTTACTGGCCTTGGACGAGCCTGCATCCAATCCGTGCGGTAGCGTCCGAATGTCGTCGGGGGATGCGTCCAAGTGCCGGCATAGCAAGGCGAGCGGTGATCCCGCGTGATCCCGGAATCAAGAGTCGGATCGATCCCGAAGGTGCGGAGGCCGACAAGCGCGTTTACGCAACTTCACCTACGACCGAGCCTACGTACGAGATTGAATGGTAGAATTTGATTAATTACGTTGATTAATCGCCTACTTCCGAATAAGTATTTACTGTAGGACACCCTGTATTTATTGAAATTATTTTTCAGGATCAGACCGGACTTGGCGGACATTGAAATCTCGAAATTCGTGAGCGGCATTGCAGGTGGCAAGTCAACAGCGTCATGTAATAATCCACGAAGATGTTACAAAACGTCGACCAGCTCCGGTTACTCGAGTCACTCGCCGCCGTTATCGGCTGGTTCGTATTCCTGTTACGCATCAACGTCGACGAGGGATCCGTCGTACGGAGGTCTAGCGGTGATACACGAAAGCGAGGCAATTCCACGGCCCATTTGGCCCTCCATCATCTATCATCACGCCGAAGATCGCGGTGGGGTTTACGAAGGTACGACCGAGAGCGTTGAAAATGAAAAATAATAATTTTATTTAATTATTCTAAAGATTTTTATTGGAGCGTCTTTGTTTCATTATTTTTTATTTATTAAGGTATTTATACGTGCCGCGAGTGCGGTTGCATGTACAACTATTCGTCGCCGCCACCGCCGCCGCCAAGATCACCGTCGAGAGCGCACGAGGTGCTGCTCAAATTATCCCGAACTCTGAATTCTGTGATAGACGGAGACGTCACGGCGGCGCCGGAGGACGTCTTGCGCGATATATCACGTATCGTTTCCCTAGAGATCGGCACAAGGAATGACAACGTATACGAGTATGTTCGCCCATCCTGGGCTTTCATCGATAAGAACCCATCGATATGGCCAAGCTGCGCGAAGAACGTGCCATCGAAAATAAATCCAATCAACTCGAAACTCTACGTTAGCCCTCGTTGCCTTTACGGATACAATCAGGCGCAGTCCGCATCGTCGCTGAAAAGCGAAAGAACGACGAAACGCAAGGACGACAGTAAAATAAAAAAGAATCGCCTCTCGAGAAAGAAACCATGCGAAGTCGAATCGAAGTATTCTACGGTGAGTACGCTTTACCTTATTTAATTATTTAATTATTTAATTAGCCTAGCTATTTAAAAAAGAAATTTTTTACATTTATTTTGTTTGACGACTTGTTTCAATTGAAGCGTTTCGAACAGTCGCGTTACACGAAGGAACGTTGTTCTAGCAGTTGGAGTGCAGCGACGTCGGGTCATCCACCGAAGAAACGATCGCCTCGTCGAGTGCAAACGACTGGGATCGTCGCTTGGCCGTTCGTGGTTTGGGGGAGGATTTTGATTTCACGCTTGACGTGACGCAGGCAGAGCGTCTAGGCCGGATGATCGCGAGAGCGAAACGGAAACGGCAATGGTGCAGAGCCCTGACCACTCTCTTTGGTCTGATTTTCTTCGTGTTGAGCGTCGTTGTCGTCTCATTATCCGTAACAAGGGGTCGTAAGGTGTTTGGAAGCATGTGAGTGAGAGCCAAGTGGAAGAAAAAAAATCGCAATTTAACATAGATATTCTTGTTTCATAATATATAATTCTTTTTCAATATCTTTTAAAATATATATATACTACATGTGTATATATTTTTATATTTAAATGTAAAATCCAAGAAAGATTCTGCAATCACGACATGTGGCTGTGACCATGTTCGTTTGCATGTATTGAATCACTTAACGCATCACGATCGTGTTAAACATGGATAAATAGATATCTCTTTGCAGAGATAGGCGCAATTAACGTTATCAGTAGATTGACGTCGCGCGGCATAACATAAAACGGGTACTTATGTAGAGTAGGAACGATGTCGACCGAATTCCGATCAATTTCATTCGATAAATTTAATTCAGTTCAATTAAATTACTTAAAGCGAAATTGTATGTAAGCCTCGCGCTATAAGGTAATCATTGATTAATGCCTATTTTTATAACAGCTTAATTTTAATCTCAAAGTTTAATTTACTTTTTAATATTTCCTTCTTAGAACCATGGAAAAAAAAAAATAAGAAAATTAAAACGAGATTAAAGTTAATCAGTTATTCATAATTATAAGATAGCCGGAGTTCGGTCATCGTTCTAAAACTAGTTAATAAGCTGCGTAAGTCTAATTGACACTAGTCCGATCCTAGTCGCGCAAGCGCGCGGCGCTAGCGAACGGCAGGCGAGGCAAAGCCGAGGGAAAAGGGAAGTGTAACGGATGTGTCGTGTACGTGTGCAGAACGATCACGCGAGTGACAGATCGACCCAGTCGTTAAAGGAGCGAAATATTGAGCTCGAAAAGGCGAGTCGACGGTGCGGAAGCACTTATCTCTAGGTCGATAGCAGGCACATTTTCTGCGGTCCTCGGAGAAAACGTAAGCCTTCTTATCAGCGGTCCCCCGTTCAGGTTATGCTCGTATTGATCTCTGGCATTCGCCTGATCGCTGTGCCGTGAAGGCTCGATATAACGTCGCTTCTCTGCCTCTTCTCTGAGGTAAGAACAATTCTTTCCGTATCTCTCGAAGTGAGCTAATGCTAGTGCGAATTATGTAGCTGCGATAAAAGTTTGCCGCAACTCGCGAAGCTGCAGACACCGTGGCGGTAGCTCTGGGACGAGCATCCGCCACTTGTCACTTTACAACAAAAAAAAGAAAAAAATAATAATTGCTTCTCTTTGTAATTTTAGATTAAAAATAAGGTAGATACAGAATGGTGTGCGTGCCATGCTTTGCGGTTCCTATAATCCTAATAATATGGAGGTTCCTGATTCAACCGTTATTGATCAAGTGGTGGCAGTTGAGGAATAAGGGAGAAGAGATCAAGGCAGATCAACCTTGTCCGGATTTAATAAAAGAATGTAAAAATGGGACTTGCACTCTGGCATGGAAGAATAAAGACGACGCGGCGAAGAAAACCAAGTGAGGAACGAGCGAGTTTCTCGCTTGGACATGTGGTTTGCTCAATCGGTGTGAGTTAATTCTGCATTTTGTTGAACTTTATATTTGAAGTTTTATAATTTGATTAGATTTTATTGAAGCGATGTTGCGAGTTACCTAGGACGTTGATTTGTATACGATTTAATTAAAACGTAAAATAATTTTAACTTGATTAATTAAAGTAATTGTGTTCTTCATATACATATAAGATTCAATGTCAACATGTTAAAACATTAAATTATAGACTAGTTATGTGGTTGTAAGGGGTCTTTTATTATATGTACGGATGTGTACACGATAAGTTCGTTAAAATTAACATAATTATGTGTAATTAAATAAATATATAATATGTATCTTTAAACTTCCATGTATTTTACTATGTAATTTCCAATAGAAGTTTTAGGAAATGTGATTGTTAAAATATTGAAATGTGTTAGAATATTTTGATACCTTTAATTACAAATTTAATTTATTTAGTTTATAATATTAACCATTTAGTATCAAAGAAAAAAATTATTAGAAAAAAGAAATGTAAGGAAATGAATTTTTTGTAACGATTCTCGGCGAACAGAAATCTGATACTTATATAAAATTTACGAGTTGACATCAGGAGATTTAAATTGTCGACGTGTGCATACCAAACTCTACAAGTATAAAAACGACGTTAAAACGCAAGCGAAAAGGTGTGCGTATGCACGTACGCATACTGTTAGACGTTTAATAAAATTTCTGGAAAAGAAATTCCGTACGCTTGTGCCGAAGTGCAAGCAAAAAGGATATATCGAGCGACTAGATAGTGTGTCGCTCGAGGGTTAGGCAATCTTGCGGGTCAATTTAATTCGCGATCAAGTAACGTCAAGTAATCGCATTTTGATCGAAGTCGCCCTCTGGGCTGTGACGTCCGTACACATACATATAATACAGCTGACTCTTTTAACAGTGACGTCATGCACTCGGCGTCCAATAAAGTTCGCTTTACAGCGAGTGAAAATGGAGTCGCCTAAAATTCCTAAGATCCGCGCTCTTCCATTGGACGTCGAGCGCGTGGAGACTTGTCGAAGGCTGCCAACCTCGCGAGAGGCGAGCGAGATAAAAAGAGAGAGAGCGACCGCTCCGCCGACGGGAAAGAAAGAGACGGCGCAGCGAGGGAACGAGAAGAGTGCGAACGCAGCGGCGTATCGCAGTCAGTTTTGCAGGCGCGGCGCGATAGGCGATTCGTACGGTCCCTGGGTAACCTGGGGTATCGCTCGCGAGCAATAGCCTCGACGGCCTACTACTCGAGGTAGGCTCCTTCGTCCCGGAGGAGCGCGAGCCTATTCCCCGTATCAGACGCGCGCGCGGAGGCGCGCGTACGCGCGCACACACGCACGCACGACGCACGTACGTATACGCGCGCACAGGATGGCGTCCACGACGAAGAGGAAGCAGGACGAGAAGAACCTGAAGACGCTCCGCGAACTGGTCTCGCAGCCGGGCAACAAGGAATGCTTCGACTGCAACCAGCGCGGGCCGACCTACGTCAACATGACGATCGGCTCGTTCGTCTGCACCACTTGCTCTGGTATGCTGTAAGTACCTCCGGCTCCGCCGTCTCTCATGCTCCTGCCCTCGCAGAGACCGTCTCTCCTCTCCCCCAACCCCCCAACCCCCGCGCCGACGTTTCCCTGAATGGCATGGTTCTCGCGGTGCGAGGTACCGTTCTCTCACGCCTTTGCCCCTGCGGCGGCGTGACATTGGGCAAATGTCAACCGCCAACCTCAGACGGCGAGAAGATAGCTAGGTGCGCGCGATCTCGATCACCGGATGACTTATCAAACTTCTTCCTGGAACCCAGCCCGGAAAGGAAAAACCAGGGATCCCGGAACGTGGTTCACGTCCATCGACGGTATCGTCGCGCAGCGTCTCGGACGTCTACGTATCAATATCATCGTCACCCTGGCCGTGGCGCGTAACGCGGCGGCTGCTATAAATAGAGGGTGGGAAAAACCCAGCGGACGGAACGACCTGGCCGCAACGGCGATCCTCGGCGACGTCGCGGCGCGAAGAACGACGTAGTCTCCCCGCGCGAAAATCGCCTCGGGCGACGTACACGTGTACAGGCCTTCGCGAAGCGTTGCGCTGCGACGGGAATAAAGAGGAAGAAGAAAGAGAGAGGAAGAGAGAGAAGGAGAGAAAGCGAGGGAGAGACCGCTCTCGCTCGCAGAGTCTGACTCATCGCATTAAAACGTCGGCGGCTTCCGACAGCCAGGAAGTTAGCGCTATCAGCGACGTCAACGTTTTCTTTGTGCGCAGTTCTGGTTATCAACGCTCGCAAAAAAAAAAAAAAAAAAAAAAAAAAAAATATAGGAATGTCACGCTACGCGTCGAAGAAACGAGAAGAGTTAGGAACGCGCTCCCTCGTTTCTCTTTTTCTCCTCCGTCGCTTCGCTCGCGCGCTTTTTTTTCCTCCGTCATTTGCCTGCCGAGGAACTCGCTATCGCGAGCGAGCGATACGCGAGCAGCAGATTATCGACTTCCCAATCGGCCAGGTCGCATTGCGCGAGGTGGACCGTGCCGCATTGCACTGCATGCGCGCACGTGCGGGTTTTTAAATCTCGTTACACAGCTGCATATGCGGCGCATTAGAGACACGCGAGCTTCATTATTATTCGTCACGGAAGCTTTAACGATTGGCGTCCGCCGGCTGACCGCTGGACGAAAGTGTTCCGAATGGCTGTCCGAAAGAAAAAAAAAGAGAAAAAAGAAACATTATTCATATGACGTAATTGCAATTCCTAAGCAGTCATTGATTTTTCGCGAACTCTCCCCTCTTTCTCTTTGTCCCTGGGTCTATCTCTGGCTCTCGTATGTTTCATATTGCCTAACAGTTTTAAACTAATCGACACAGAAACATTGAACTGGAAAAAAAAGAGGTCTGTACTCGTGAAAAATAATATTTTTTCTTTTTTTTTAAGATGAGATGTGGATAACAATGCAGAACATTATGTGTTTACATGAATTTACATGTCACGTTGACGTTTGCCCGTTCCCTCCGCCGTGAATTCGATCTTCACGTCGGATGTCGAGTCTGGAATTTTAATCTACAAACCCGCATTGCATTTTACAGACGAGGCCTGACTCCGCCGCACCGGGTAAAGTCCATCTCTATGGCGACGTTTACCCAAGATGAGATAGACTTCATAAAGGAGCACGGCAACGAGTACTGTAGGAGAATATGGCTCGGCCTGATGAACTCGAACTCGCCCCAGAACTTCGACACCAAGGACGAGCAGAAAATGAAGGACCTGATGAGCGCCAAGTACGAGCTGAAGAGATACTACCTGGATCCGTCGATCGCGAATCAAAACGTGGTGACGCAGCCGAGGTCACAGTCGGCGAACAATGTGCCGAGGGTACCAAACTCGGGGACGTCTATAACGCTGCCGGCACCGATCAACCAGAAATCGAGCAACACGGACGCGTTGAACAATTCCAATGATTTCTCGACGGACTTCGTCGCCGACTTCAGTAAAGTTCCTGATCCCTTTTGTCCGACAGCGACGGCGCCGGTCAATCAGCAGGCGTTCGCCCAACAGCAGTTCTTCGCCAACTTCGACAATAATCCGGTCTTCAATAATTCAAAAAGTAAGAACGAATATCTCGGTACCGTAGTCTTTATCTGGAATATCTAAACTGAATTATAACGAGATGCTTATCTTATAATGAACAATTTTATTATTGAGGTATGGAAACGTCCGCAATGTTTAATCAGGTCGGTGGAAACGGCACGATGAACATGAATGGGATACACGCGCCACCCTCGGAAGATCGTTACGCGGCACTTAAAGACTTAGACTCGCTGATGAAGCAAACGCAATTGAAGGAGGAAACAACGGGCACTACGTCCGCGTGGAACGTAAATAATTCGAATGGTGATTATTAATTACCTGGCTTATCTGATAACAACTTGTCAATTGATTGTGTACTTGTTGCCTGATTAATGTAAAAAGTAGAACTGGAATATATAAAATTTCTCAATTGCAGCACCAAACGCTACGTGGAGCATAGGAGTAAATAATCAAACGCATGTCATCTCGAACCCTTTCACGGGTGGTGACTTATGGCGGCCGTCTGCAAACGTAGTGAACAATAATACTCAATCCGTCGATAGCTCTCTGTGCAATCCTGCAAATCCATTTAAACCGACTCAGTTCCCTGTAAATAATGGTAAGAAACAATTTTAAAAATAAGACTTTCTTAAACTGCTGTTCTTTAAAATACATATGTAGCTGTGCAATTTTTTTTATTATTATCTTATGTTTCATAATCCTTATCGATTGATTTAAATTAATGAAATTAATTTTTAGATTCGCAGTGGATAGGCATCGGCGCACCTAGTAATGGAGATGTACTCCAATTAAGTCAGTACATGACGCCGCTAGCGAACAAAGTATGGCAACCGACGGTGCCGGCATATCATGCAAATCCATTCATGGTAATTTTAATGAAGTTTTTATAATAACGAATTCTTCCTTGAATTAACTAATTGTTAATCATTGTTACAGGTGGGTACAGGAGTCAGCAACATGACAAGGAATTCGAACAACCCTTTCTTATGATTATGTACGCGTAAGCTTTTAATGGAGTTACGATCAAATAATGCGAACTAAAATATATTTAGATTAGGCAAATTGTTATATTGTGACCTTATTGGCAATTAGTGCTATTAACTTTTATCCCCAGGAGCACAATCTCATATCTATATGAATAAAAAAAAAAGTAATACTTTTATTTATGAATATAATACACGTTAATAAAGATTAATATTTGTTACTAATCGTGAATGTTACTCGACGATACTTCCAATTTCTTATCGGTATAGATTTTTAAATTAATCTTTTTTTTTAACGATATAAGTAACTAAAAAAAATTAATTCTGCAATATAACAATGGCATAACATTTTAAACGCATACATATATATATTTATATTTTTGAAAATGGACAAAGGAAATCAGAGGATTATACATTCTGTCTTATGCACACTTAAATACAGTTTATTTACTTAAAAACTTCTAATATAAATACAAAATCACAAATGAACACTTAGTCTTTGTTATAATTCAATACCAATAGCTCTAGAGTAGAGATCCACTTAATCGTTCATAATTGCATAATAATTAATTATTACTTGATCATTACACTTGCAGTCTATATTATATGCAGTTGTAATATATTATTAATCGTAACAGTCGGTTCGCGTTTTACAATTACATATGAATATAAAGATAAGCCTTGTGTTGTCAGTTAGCTCATGTAGCTGCCGTATTAATGTTTCTTTGTTCGTTTGCTAAGTAGTCTGGAAGCTCCGAGGAGTGTAATACGAGTTACCGATTCATTTAGAGTAATAAATTATAGCTCACTGTATAAATGTTGAAAACAATCGAGAAACACTAATATACGAGTAGACCAATTATATTAAATGTATAAACGTACGAGATGTGTGATATTGATATTACTAGGCAGGCGTCGCGTATCTTGGCGATACATCTGAAAGCGCATGGACTGTCTCTTCATGGCACGAATTCGTCTAGCAACCATTGCTACTGGCATTGCCTTTTGGTAATGGGCGCACCAAATACAACTTCTCTCCCTGCTTATTAGTGTAGATTGGGGCCCTCTGATAATGATCTACAAGCTGATCTAGCGTGTGAAACTTCCTCTGACCGATGCAGTATAGCGCTCCTTCCACGTGTACCCTAAAGTGCTTATTACGTCCTGGCGCTTTCAAGGATACCGAATAGTCGCCCATCTAAAAAATTGACAATAATTAGAGCGATAAATAATGGTACGTTATACTTGCTTTTAATAAGCCAAGTACTTTATTAATTGTTAAATTTTAATTACAATTTAGAAAAAAAGATTTTTATTGAAATGCAAAGAAAATTTATGTAATATGGATAAATAGAAATAAATGCAGAAATCTTTGAATGTTAAAAACTTCGACGGGAGATAAATTATTTTATTCCGGAAAAGATCCCGTCTATAACTACACGGGGGGAGGAATTTTGGAATATTAATTAAAATTTAGGAAGATTAACTAATTATTTTCATATATTATCACTAAATCAAAGACATGAGAAATAATATATGAAAACCAGTAAATTGCTAACTCCAGTTTATATGAAGTAACCACTTTACTTACGTTGGTTTCACTATCCCTGATTAGAAAATCTCCATCGTGGCCGTGTTGATTGAGCAGCGTGTCGCATTGCGAGCGCGTAATACTACCGTAGTACCAGGGCTTGCCAACGAGATGCGGTCGATCGCCGGGATCTGGCCTCCGTTCAAGAGAATCCCCCTGGCTGATTTCGCTACTCGTCATGCCACGCTCGCGGTACGGCTGCGTCAAGTACTCGCTGAGCTCCTGGAGATAATTGCGCGGTACCAGTCCAACTTGTCCTTGACTATTTCTCGCCTTGTACCACTCAGGGTCTGCCGGTGGACGATCGAGGATCTCGAGACGGTCGCCTTTCTCGAACGACAGCTCTTGATCGTTGTTGGACGAAAATGAATAGAGAGCCACCACGATGTCGAGCACGTTCTCGGCCATCGCGTACGTGTGCAGCGTGTCGTCAGCGTCGCCTTCCTCCTGGGTGTAGTTCGACGGGAACCAGCCGGCTTGGGTGCCGCTCTGGCCTCGCCACCAGCCATCGTTGCTCTTTTCGAGTATTAAAATCCTGGTACCCTTCACGAGAGACAGCTCGTCCGCCTGCTGCGCTTGATAATTATATTTAACGACCGCGGTGCCGATCGCTTCGCTTGGGTCGGCCGGTAAACGTCGCGCCATAATAGGAGACTCGACCGCCCGGGACGGCGAGTTACTGGATGGCAAAGTCTTAGAGCCGGAGCCCTTCTTGACTTTCTTCTTAATACTATCGAACAGCGAGGGCTTTTCCTTCTTAACATAGTTGCTCGGTACGTAACCAGCCTGTCCTCTCGCGCTTTGCACTCGCCACCAATGTTTCGAATCGTCCAGCAACAGATAGCGATCGTTTTTACGTAAATCTAGCTCCTGGGCACCTTGTGCCCCGTAATCATATTTGGCGACAACGTAACATACGTCGTCTTGACTCGTCTTGCCTGAAATCATATCGCAGTTATTATCATCGCACATAACATAAAGATATGTAAAAAAGAAATAGATTTTAATTAATACACACGTGTAATAATTTAATATATATCATATTTGCTACAAACATGAATGATAAACAATTTAATTTTTTATCTCGAATTTTTAGTAATTTACGAATGTTAGAAACAGATTTATGTATGCCGTCGTAACTTTACGCAAAATAACACGCAGGACATTGTCACAATCAATACAAAAATTAATTCACGCAGCAATCTAATTCGAGATCAAATAATCGAAGAATAACGTAAAAATAAAAGTCTAATATTATCAGAGAAATGCAAAATTTACCAAGATACACAAGAACGAATTACGATCGAAGTGATACTTTATTCATTGCATAGGCCTGATGAGAACTTCGTCGATACGTAAATCAAAAGGAAAAAAAAAAAAAAAAAAAAAAAAAATTTTACATACAAAGCAAAAAGCGTACAAAAAATAAAAAAACGTACCATGCTTCATGGCTGCCATGTGCGTAAAAATAAATACATATATATATATATGGACGATATATATGTATTTAGATTTTGTATGTACAGCTGAGTGTGGCGTGAGTAGCTGCTACTCACGTACTACTTCAACAAATCTTAAGTCTGCTTGTACAGAGTCGGCGGCGTGAGTGCAGCAGGCATTCATTATTTAGTTTTTGCTCTTTTTATTTTATTTTATTTTATTTTTTTGTTCAGTGCTGATGCACCTGCTGATTTCTTTGGTCAGAATCCATCGTTCTCAAGGGTAGCGCAAGCAAGTGCATTACCAACACTTTGGGGAAAACAAAAATAAACGATCATTAGCACAAGATTATCAGATCGGCGAGTATAAGACTTTCATTATCGTACTTTAAAGAGTTCTAGCGCGTCATAGAGTGCATAATCTCGGAATGACTATGTGCGAAACTCTCGGCAGAGTTGCGAAACCGCCGGTGAAGTTTAATAACTGGTCATTTTGTTAAGTACTTGTCAACTGTGCGAAGCACTTGTTATAGTGGACGTGGTTGATACATGTAATTTGGTATACGACTTGAAAGAACCCGAGACGAATTATCTTTGCAGTAAAAAACAGAGTAGTGTCGGTTGACACATCGATGATTCACTCTATGGCATGCCTAGTTTACTTTTCTAAAATTCTATATTCTTCTAAAAACATGCATCATATTCTATTGATAACAGCTACGTCGTATTAAATACGTCACACAAAATTATTTAACTTACGCCCAGTTCTATCAAAGCAGAATTATTCATTTTGTTCTTCATTATATTTTAAAATTAGAAAGAAAACTAAATTATAAGTTAAATCAAAATTGAATCTACCTTGATAGAAATAAATGGCAAAGCGACTCGATCGGTGTGCTTATGAAAAAGGGATACCTCTAGGTTTTCTTTTTTTTAAACTGTGTACTTAGGTATTTTCACGTGAGAATACGTGAGTGTACAGTTTAAAATAAATTGGAGGTGTCTCCGTTTTCGGAAGTTTATCCGACTCGATAATTAATAATGTTATAAACTACTTGGTAACTGCTGTAAGCGTTGTACAAATCAACGATCATCATACCGCCTATTACGTTACTTAAATTGAGTGACGGTAATGCTAATATAATAATAATCCTTCTATAGGCATTGTATAATCTATCACAGTGCTATAATACAAACATATACGCATGCGATAAACAAAAATGCTACTCTACTTAAGCTAATAAATGTAAGATCGCCAAAACGCACGAAGAATTAAGGTATCGCTGACGCATTTATTCAGTAAGAAAAATATGCGGTAAAAAAAAAAATTACTGATTGAATAATCTAATCTTCTATACGAGTTCAAGAGAGAAAATTCAAAACAACAAAGTTCGCCGAAACAAAATGCGATAGCGCCGGTACTCTTCGACTTCTCCGGGCTTTCCTATCTTTCTTTTTATCCGTCGAAGTCTACTCTAAGTGTTTTGACGTTCATTTTTATCAATGCAGATTGACCCTCGTCTTGGTTCAACCTTCTCTTTTTTTTCTTTTTTCCCCTGAGTGCCTCTGAATTCTACATTCTTCGAAGTGACAAAATTAAACCGAGGCCGAAGTCACGCAGCGCTGATGGAAATAAATACGAGGAAGGAGAGCACTCGGACGTGTGACTCAAACGGGGCGATCGGACTTCATTTTTCAGCGATGAATCGTCCCCTGCGTTGTAATAGAATTCTTTTCAATAATCGTGCCTCGTGACTCGAAGTGGCGCAACGCGGAAGTAGGGAGTCGTGGATAATTCCGTGGCTGGTAGCACCTCGAGGCCGGTCGCACCAGGAAGCGTCAGTCGCATCCGAGTTCTCTCCTTCTCGTCCCTGTCGCATAAGCAGCGAATGTAATCTAACGAGTAGCGAAAGCCGCCTACGGCATTTGAAACGTGAAACACGAGGCGAGATGCCGTGCACGGGGAATGCACCGGTGTCGCGTCAGCGCGCACCACGATCGGTCGCGATGCACGATTAATTGCTCCGGAGTCAAAGGCGCCGGCCGATACGTAAAGCAAGGGAAATCGGTCGGCCGCGGTGACACCGACTCAACGCGAGCGATCGTGGTCTTTCCTGTAAACGCCAGTCTGCTTCTCTACCTCCATTTCCCTTTACCGCGAGGGAAAGAAACAGTCGCGACACAACCTACGCGCTTACGGATCGTGCGAGGAGCGCAAGAAGCGTAAACGAAAAAACTGGACGCGCACGAGGGCGCGCGCGCGCGCACGCCCGTGCCGGTCAGACGTACGTTGGACTTACCGATTTTTAAACTTGACATATTCCTGCATAAAGAGCTTTTGGGATCTTACGTCGTTACACGGCTTGTTTTCCCCCACCCCCGAGCAGCAGCCATGAACGACTGGAGCGTACCTACGTGCCGGGGGGGCTCGTGCGTGTCTGTCACTCTATCGCTCTTTCTCGTTCTCTCTTATATCGTCCTTTGCCTCCCTTTCTCTTTCTCTCTCTCTCTTTCTCGCTATTTTCTGCGAGGGTAACGAAGAAGTCGGGAAACGAGCGCGCGGTGTATGCCGCGTTCCATCCGCTCTTGATCGCCGCCGTCGTCCTCGACGTGCACGTCGGTGATACCTAGGGCCGACGATCCCTCACACGCGCGGAGCCGCCCTTCCTCTACGCAACTTCCCGTAAACCTGAGATACCGCGGCACGAAGCGATGCTTCACGGTGCCGATTCGCCACACGCTCGCGGCCGCGCTTGTACGCGAACCCCTCCCGCACGCGATGAACAGACCCACCCTTAGGCCGGAGGTGCACCGAGAAGAATATCGGGTAGAAGTGCAGCCCCCCTCGATCCCCGGCTGCGCTCTCGCACGCACGACACTTCGTCAGGTCGCCCGCAGCGTCGCCGCGCGGCGAGCGCGCTTATTAATGCCCGATCTCCATTTTGTAATAAACTATAGCAGTAAAAAACTAGCCAATTATATTTAACTATTCTCTTGAAACTTTGACATGATTGGTCATTTTTTTAAGGCGCAAGGCTTACTACACGTAATGTAGATCGGACATAAGGCAAACTTACATCTTTCCGGCTTAGATCCAATGGTAGTAGTCCGTTCCATTGGATCAATTTTTATTAGCCTCGATCAATTAAATCGTAGATTGGATTAGTCAATGGAAGAGAAGTTTTATAAGAAGCACGCTCTTCTATTGGATCTTCCGTTGAATCTACTCCTTTATTAATCTTCGTTGAAAATGTCGCTTGAATCGAAAATCGTTTTATTGTTGCCAGCACTGACCGGCACTGGTACAATACGTACAGAATAATAAATTTGAATCCAGGAGAGTGTAACGATCGTTCGATGTTTATCACCTGTTGCTTTCGGTTTTTCGTGTGACAGCCGTGTCCGCTGTTCTCCTCGAGGATAGTGAACGTGACTGACGTTTCGGCAAGGCAGAAGAAAGGTGAGGACCCGTTATCGATAATTATTCTATTATTCCGTTTAATCTGTCCGCATCTATTAGTAAATGAATCTCGTCGACGCAACATGTCGACCTTCCAGCCGTCCGTAACTAATTTATAATTAATTAATTTGCGCACGTATTTGATTATAATTTTGCATGTGCGCGCGTAATATTATATACGCCTGAATATATTTAAAAACGAGCAAGCAACGCATGTCTTAATTTATCTAAAAAAAGAAAAAACAATCTGTTGACATCACAGAGAAGAAAGTTTAATTATACTGTATGTTGTAAGTGAAATACATTTTTACTTTATATCGACTGTAAATTTTCTAACTTGGAATTAAATACGATTTTATTTTAGAAGACATGAGGACATCTGCAGAGGATATAGATGAGGAAAGAAAGAGGGATTTATCATACCTCTACCTCTGCCACTTGGAGGAATCTAAAAAGTAAAATATATTTATATTTGTTAAAATAAAAGGATATCAGTAGCTACTTATTTATTTGTAGATGGATGGAAGCCTGCTTGAGAGAGCCATTACCTCCAACAACTGAGCTGGAAGAGAATTTTCGCAATGGAGTGTACTTAGCTAAACTTGGGAACTTTATGGCACCTAATATTTTACCATTAAATAAAATATATGATATTGAACAGCGCAGATACAAGGCTGCTGGATTGCAGTTTCGTCATACAGATAATATAAATTATTTTTTAAAATGCCTGGAGTCTGAGCACTTACCATTCGTATGTATAAAATTTTAATGTGATGAAAAAATATACTGCTGCTACATAAAAATAAAATAACGTAAAATTTGCATTTTGTAGACATTCTTGCCGGAAACAACGGACATATATGACAAAAAGAATATGCCGCGATTAATATATTGCATTCATGCTCTTAGCAAACATTTATTTAAATATGGGAAAGCACCACCAATGCCAGATTTATATGGAAAAGTAAACTTTTCTGGTATGCACTTTATAATATTTTATTTAGAAAATGCAAAAATATTAATTAAGAAATTATTAAACTGTATTTTAGATATTTGCTTTTTATAATTAATATTTATATCATATTCTTTTAGTGGAAGAAATCGATACCGTTACTAAAGAATTGCAAAAACATGGCATTCAAATGCCTGCCTTTCAAAAAATTGGCGGTTTATTAACCAACAGCATTACTACAGATACAGCCACACTTCACGACGCTGTTCTTGCAATTAATCAAGCTGTGATAGATAACGTACGTTTTATTTCGTTTAAAAATAATTTTAAATAAAAATAAAATAATAATTGAATATATTTTTTAGGATAACGATAAAATTTTGCAAGAACTTCAAAGTAAAGAAATGCAATTGAGTAACGTTAAACCTATTTACATAGAAAAATACAGTCAGGTGTTAGCAAAAGCTAAAGCTGCAAAATCAGAAGCGGCACTTAACAAGGTATTTGATCATATATTCGTGTAATTTTAGAAATTTATGTTTAGACTTTTAATTATATTAAATTTATACGATGTTATTTAGTCCCTTAACGACAGTTATGAAATGGATGAATACGATGAATTATTAACACAAGCGGAAATACAAGGACACATTAATTACGTAAATGGTGAGTAAGATAAATATATTAAATACATTTCTATAATTCTTGTATTAATATTATATTTGATTTAATATTTTATTTAAAAATACATAAAATTATTATAGTAAAATATATATTTTAGCTTCTTGTGCATTGGAAGTTATTGTTTTCTCTTTATCCCATGACAATGCTGAATTAATAGCTGCTTTAAAAGTGCCAGTATTATCTTTTAAGGTATGTAACAGAAATTTTTCTTTTAATATGACGTAATAACTAAAATTTTAATTACAACATCTTTTATATATATTGCTTAATAGAATATATTTATGGAGAATGTTGAGGATTACAAAGAACAACTACTAATGCTGGATAAATTTAAATGGAATGATGTATACCCATTGGAAAGCATTCAATATTGGACCGATAAATTTCAAAATGCGATTAACAAAGGAAATGAGAATGCACAACGACGTCGTGAACGTTAATATTATTTAATTAAATATATTGTATTAATTTCAGGGTATATAAGCTGCAATTCTTACGGAATATTTTTTTTTATAGGAGAGAAAACGATCGAACGTTTAAATATTGCTTTAGAATCCGAGGATAAAGCAAAGTTTTATGAGCTCCTGCAAAATCCATGCTTAGAAATTTCTCGTATAGATGAATTTGCAATTCCGTTATATTATCAAGAAATGAAAGAAGATCGTATAGAATCCAAGGTAAAATTACGTGCTGTATTATCTTTATTTTTTATCATTAATATTGACTACTTTTTTTTTATAGACTGATATTACTTACGATGACATAATCGCATGTATACCTTTTTTATCTATTATTGCTGCTATTACCAAAGTGGTGGACATGGGAAATCCAAATTTCGTTTACGAGAAGCTCTCAAATCCTAACGCGCGTTTAACTGTAAGTGTGATAAAAATTTACAATTATTATTTTATTTATCGAAATAATTGCTTTCATGACTAAATACTATAGGGACTTGATGAATTTAATAAAGTAAAGTACGCTCAAGCATTAACATCGGTCCGACAAGCAAAGCTTAGAGACTTTCAAGAATGTTCAATATTAACTTATGGCGACATTCAAGAATGCATCGATTCGGTGAACGAACAATGTGACGAAGGTTTTGAAGGTATAACAAAAATCTCATATATTGATTAATTATATTGATATTGAATCAATATAATGACGAATATTTTCGCGTAAACAGTTATAGAAATTTTGCAACAAATTAATCGTACTGTGGCGGCAAATGACAACGAGAAAATGATGGAAGCCTTAAAAATAATTACTGACAAGTTCGATATACCTACATATCCGCATGATGGGCAGTTTTATTTAAAGTTGTTTAAGAAACGTTTATTTGAAAAAGAATCTGATGAATCTGAATTATGGCTAGATGATATCAAGACTGTAGCGAAAATAGTAACAGCAGAAATCGAAGAAATGCAAGAAAGTATGCTATACGTTTTTAAATGTCTTATATCGTTTTTAAATTAAATAATATAATTTATATTAACAAACATTTAAATTATCTTAATTAATTTACAGTGATCATATTTTTGTGCGATATTAACACGCACGTGGAAAATAATAACAAGGAAGAAGCTTTTTACTGTCTGGAAATGCTTAATATATATGAAAAATTTAAAAGGCTTACTGAGGAATGTAAAGAGAGATGCTTCCTAGCATTGCGACAGTTGCAAATGCGGAAGGTGAAATATTTCTTAAAAGTATATATAAAATATATTCTAAATTTTATATAAATGTTTTTAATACTTTTTTTAATATTATAGCATGAAACATATAGGTGTCCGTATGTTTGTTATACTACCAGTCAAGGAAATAAAATTTATATCGATTTAAGAAGAAGAAGATACGCATGGGAGTGCCCAATAGATTTTACGAAAACGTATTATCTTACAATAGATGACATAAATGTATGTATATGTTAATCTAAAAAAATATTGCGCGTAGTTAAAACCATTTATCATTAACAATTTTTGTTTTAGGAAATAATTAAATCTATAATAGCAGAAAGATATGAAGAGGAAACATATATAATGTACGATGAAAAAATTATTATTGCACTTCAAGCTTACTGCAGAGGGTACTTATTGCGTAAAAGAATGGCTGAAAAATATGCCTATTTTGATTATCATCTGAAAAAAATTATATTAATACAAGCATGGTGGAGAGGCGTTATGCAACGAAAAAAGTACCATAAATTATTGCAAAAAAGGAGACAGAATATATTATTGCTTCAAAATAAATCTTTAAACGCAAAATCAAATAATAAGAATGATAAATTATATTACGATAAATTATTAAATGCAAAAACAATTCACAAGAATGATAGGTTAAGTCGATATAAAAGACACGTAAGTAAATTTAATTTTTTTAATTTGATTATTTCTTACCAGTAATTTAGTTTATGAAATTTAATTAAAAAATTCTTTTTTATCACACAGGAAGATAAGATAATTAAAATACAAGCTCTATGGCGTGGTCGAGCATCAAGAAAAGCTTTTCGCTCCTTATTGTATTCGAAAAAACCGTCGTTTCCCGTAGTCAGATATTTTTCGACGGTATTAGGTTTCAGTGCGGAGGATTATGACAAAGATCTAGAATTACAAGTACGATAATTTTAATATTATTTGCAAATATCTCCTCTGGTGCAGCAAAGTTTTACTTTTATAATTATTTATTTTAGAAATTGAAACACGAGGTCGTACAATGTATAAGGCACAATCAAAATTTATCAGAACAATTGGATAGCATGTTCGTCAAAATAGGATTATTGATTCAGAACAGAATAGCATTACAGGTATATTTTTTAAAATAATTAAATGTTCATAAAGTGAAAAATTTTGCTAAGAAATATCTTGCGATTTTTTCTAGGATGTCGTAGCGCACGGCAAAAGTTTGGATACTCTTGCGAAGGAGAAAAACGCCGTGAAAGATCAAAGCTCCTTGAGTGATATTACAATGGCACATAAAGGTCTCAAATCGTTAACAAGAGAAGGTCGTAAAATGTTAGAAGGATATCAGCACCTGTTTTACGCGTTACAGACGAATCCACAATATTTGTCCAAGCTATTATATTTGCCTCCTACTAATAAGTCGAACAAGTTGTTCCTGAAGAATATCATTTTGACGCTATTCAATTTTGGATCAAATACTCGCGAAGATTATTTACTGCTGAAACTTTTTGGTTGTGCATTAAGAGAAGAGATCAAGTGTAATTGTCATCAGCCCTCCGACGTGCTAACCGGCAAGCCTCTGGTACGCGAAATGGTGGTAAATTACGCAAAACAATTTAACGGTCAAGCGTCGTTGAAACAGATCGTAGGTCCGTTGATAGAAAAGGTTCTGGAGCAAAAGGATCTTTGCATTGAAACAAATCCAGTAGACATATACAAACTTTGGCGGAATCAGTGGGAAATGGAAAACGGCCAATCTTCAAATATGCCCCACACAGCGTCGCAAGAACAAGCATTGAAACACGTCCCAGTGCAAGAGTTGCTTACAAAGGCGATAAATCAATTAAAAAAAATATCTCTCGAGTTTCTAAACAGAATAACGCAATCCCGCGATCTGATTCCTTACGGGATGCTTTACGTCTCGAAGGTTTTATATAACACTTTGATGGAAAAATTCCCGCATGCTCCCGAAAAGGATATCTTGAAGGCGGTCGGCAATTTAATTTACTATCATTTCATTAACGCCGCGATCGTGGCACCGGATACCTTTGACATCGTTACACTGCCGGTCGATAAAGCATTATCTTCCTGCCAGAGGAAGAATCTGGCGAGTATAGCCAAGGTGTTACAATTTTCCACCTCGAAAAAAGGCTTCGGCGAGGAGGCACCGCATTTGGAATGCTTAAATCAATTTATAATTGCCTGCCACGAGAAGTTTAAGGAATTCTTTCGATATTGTTGTCAAGTGGAGGATCTCGAGGAACATTTTAATATTCATGAATATACGGAGGCGACGCTCATTCAAAATCCGGAGATATGTATATCTCTACAGGAAATATGCGAGATGCACGCTCTGATGTTGAATTATGAAGATCAAATAGCACCGGATCCTTCCGATCCTTTACACGACTTGCTGGACGATTTAGGCCCGGCACCAACTGTGGCTTCATTACTCGGAATATCTAAAGCAACGTACGACGCGAACTTGGGGCGCTACAGCAAGCAAGAAGTATGTCTGGTGCTAACTAACAAGTTCCAGGTGCCGCGAAACGAAGACACAAATTTAAGTAATCTTTTCGTGAAAGCGAAGGAATTACTCGTGTCGGTTATTCCGTTCTTAAAACGATCGACTCTCATAGAGTCTTTGGAAACGACATCCTCTCCGATGTGCGTGAAACTGTTCGACTACTCGTCTGTGTCGCCTACAATTCGCGAGAGCTCGTCCATAAATGACTGCAAGATGCAACTACGTGCGTATCTCAACAAGCTTGAACTCGAGGGATGGGTCAGTCGTACAGACGGTTATCAGACGATCGTAACCGCGATAGCGAGAGATATTTGCAACAAAAATAAGTATCGCGTTGCGAGAGATAAAGAATTGCAGACGCTGCGAGCAACGAAGGTGCGGTTGGACGAGAAGACGCGGTACTATCAAGAGCAGGTTGAATTTTACAACAAGTACATAAAAGGTTGCCTCCAGAATCTGCACAGCGGAAAGAGTTCGCTCCGCGCGTACCGGGAAACGCAGAAGAACGTGTACACGCAATGCAAGCTGAGGTCGAAGATGACGGTGAAGTACTCAGCGTGGAAGTTGCAGGAGAAGGGCGTGCTGATGGAAGTCGATCAGGCGTTGAGCCCGACGGAGATGAAGAACGTAATCTTCGAGATAAGCCCAACGGAGCATAACGGCGTATTCGCCGTACGCTGCAAATTCATGGGCGTTGAACTGGAGAAGCTCGACATCAGCATACAAGAGTTACTCGAGCTGCAGTATGAAGGCAGAGCCTGCATGGACTTGTTCGGCAAAGCGAAAATCAATGTAAACTTGCTTCTGTACTTGTTGAATCGAAAATTCTATTATAAGAAGAGCTGAAGCAGCTGACCCGGCGTTCTTCTAACATAATTCGGAGCAACGAAATTAATAGATGCGTGTTACATGTGCAATTCACTGCTAGCACAAGTGTTCAAAGTGAAAAGAGCTTGGATCGATATTTTACATACCGCGACGAGTATGAATATTTTTCACACGATTTTTCTCGTATTATTTTATTTCAGAGATCGTTTATATACATTCATTGCGTACGAATTTGCTATTTTTTTTGTCCTTTCTTTTTACGATCTTCTTAGCGTAATTATATATTTACTTCACTTTTTGGACAAAGAAGAAGTAGCTACTGAACGAAGAGAGTCCTCCAGCTTGCATCTTAAATCATGCTTAGAGTATTATTATATAATCTATTTTTAGGTTTAAATTATCTAAAGTTATTCGTTAACTTGAGTTAGAGCGATGACTATATATATATTTTTTTATTATCACCTGGAAGATACAAGACATGACATTAATTTGCCACTGATTTTACTGCCGTAACATTCTACAGTTCTTTTTTTTAATAATCAAGCTATACAATTTGCAAACATTAACAATACCGTAAAAACTGTCACATCTCATTAGTATAACGATCCATTTAATTCAGCAATCTATCTAGTCTTAGTCGGCATGCGTTTTTGTAAATAATCGTGTTCGAGAATATTTAAAGATTTTTTAAGTATCCAATACAACTACCATTTTATATTAAAGTACACACGACGAGTCTGCTAACTTGTTCGGTACGTGTATAACGATCGGCTCTGTAGTGTGAAAAAATTAATATTAATATTGTAAGTTATAAAACCAATGTACTCCAAACGAAATTAACACCGTTTTAAGTTATAGAATAAAAAGAAGCTTCGATTGTGGTGTGGCATTGTAATATACGGTCGGAAAATGGGATTAAATTATGATTTTTTATTAAATTTTAATAAATACTTTTCTATCTACCATTTTAAACCTCTGTGCCTTCTATTTGGCCTGACCTTGCGCCATGAAAAATATTATATATGTACCTCTGTCGGCCAAGTGTATTACGAGATGTAAACGATGCGAGAAAACGGAGCGAAACCGGAGCTCGAGATGTGCGCGACGAGTCTAACAATTGCCGGCAATTTCTAGGCTCTGTCTGGTGAATAATTTGCGCCTTAATTATTCCTGTTTATATCGCGATCGATAATACATAATTCGTGATGAATCATACCTTTTAGATCGTTTTTACGTTACTTAAAGCTTTATATGACCAGTCTTGATAATTGGTAAGTAACCTCGCAGTCATACGACTCCACTTTTACCACTTTTATATCTTTTCATCCTGTGATTCTGATTGTTTGACGTTTAAAATAAACGTCAATGATACAACGCGCTTTCCCAGCGGTTCATTAAAATTGTCAAATATTTTTATTGTACTATTTAATTTAATTTCAGTGGTCTTTTTAACCTCAAAATGACAATCCGACAGTCCTAAATAGTAATTAAATATTATTATTGTTATACACTTGTCTATTTTCAGAATATAATTCTGTAAATACATATCAGTATTAAGGACCGATAAAAGGATCCGGTGTCTAATTAATAAAATGACCAGTGTAAAGACTACAAGTATGGAAAATAATTCTAACAAAAATGCAGACAGCATGCAAACAGATGAGCAGCTCAAAGAGAGAGCTGAAAGAAATCGTCAGAAGGCACTCTTGTTAAAAAAATCTAAAATCGTAACTCATCCTTATGCAAAGTATGTATTAATATACAATAGAGTTAAGAAATTGGCGTATAATATAATCCATTTTTTAGTTTATTAATTTTATAATCTTATTTTGTAAATGCACAATTTTATTTCTTAAAGAATTTGATTAAATTCTATATTTATGTATATTAATATGATTGCAGAGATAATAGTGATTCTATAAAAGGAAGAATGCTAAAAGTTCAAGGACAGCGTGTTATAGACAGCGGCGGAGGATTTCTGATAGAAGAAAACGATGAATTAGAACAAGAAATGGTATCTAGCACGTATATATATATAGTTACAATTTATAATATATTGTTACACTATATAAAACATATTTATTTATTTAGTTGAAAATTAGAGAGGAACCGGAACCAGTTATCGGTAATTTTAACGTGTGCGAAGATTGTCAGCAGAATTTTGGAGGCTCCTATCTCTTACAAACATTTAATCTGTCTGTCTGTGACAAATGCAGGTATAATAGTAGCATTTTATGTTAAACAATTTTATTTGTACATTTTCTCTTGTTTCTTTGATAAAGAAAAGTTACGAAAATTACATCGCTATGTCATTTTAGAGACAAAGAAGGGAAGCATTCCTTAATCACTAAGACTGAGGCTAAACAAGAATACCTGCTGAAAGATTGTGATCTCGATCGACGGGAACCCGCGTTGAAGTATGTCATACGAAAGAATCCCCACAATGCAAATTGGGGTGAAATGAAATTGTATCTACATTTACAAATAGAACAGAGGGCTTTGGAAGTTTGGGGCACCGAAGAAAATCTGTTGAAGGAGAAAGAAGCGCGCGATGTAAAGCGGGCGGGAGCTAAGATAAAGAAATTTAATAAAAAGGTAACTTACCTTTCTTCGTGTATAAATAATTTTAGCATAATGTTTTATTGCGTTAAAATAAATCTTGTTTCACGGATAAATGAAGATGAAACAGCTGCGAATGGAAGTGAGAAGTTCGTTGTACGATAAGACTACAAAAGCGTCCCACGATCATGAGTTTGGAGAAGACACGTACAATGAAGAGGATGATACATACACGCACACTTGCACAATATGCGATTATACAGAAACGTATGAAAAAATGTGAATTTCTGAATATCACTCGCGATAGCACGAGCCGATTTGATATTACTTTATAAAAGACATCATGAATTTTCTCGAATACGATCTTACTTAAACAATTAAGTTAAAATATATAAAAGCTTTATTTAATTTTTTAAATTCTTTCCCAAAACTTAATCTGTGTATATTTAATGTGTGTGTTAAGTATTATAATAAGTTAACATATTAGAATCAAGAAAAAAAAATCTAAACAGGTAACGATTAAATGCTAATAATTAAAATATATATTTCAAAAGAATCAAAAAGTTTATTTAATATTTACATTAAAGCACCATAGGGAGAAAGTGTTAATTATTTTCATCAGAATGATCTGCGATACTTCTCTTTGTACATATACATATGTATATACATTAACATAATATACACATTATAAATCGACCTACGTCTCATCGCGTGCATTAGAAACATACTTGACTAATTGTTTCTTTGGAACACTAATGAGGCAGGTGCAAAACGATACGCAAACAATAAGCCAGTTCATATAAAAGTTATATATTTGCCACACGAACTAAGACTTTTGTACAAAGATTGCACAAAAATTTTAATACGGTTACACATTTGGCACAGTTAGCTTATTACCGCCGCAATTGTTACTGCTACTATGTGTAGTATGTACCGGGCTACTAATTTGGATAGACGATCTGCAAATAGAAGAAGAAACACTTAAATTAAATATTAACAAGAAAATATTAATAAGGTAATTTTTATAACGTTGTATAAATTTAATTATGAATTTTATTTAATTTTTGGATACTTTAATAATTAATATCTACCTACATTAAGTTTAAAGAGACAACGATGCAGTAGAAGCATGCGTATTGCTTTAAAATTTAAGTTTAAATTGAGTTTAAATCACCATTTAAAAAAAAAAAAGAGATTTAATTAATTATAGTATATAATTACGTACCTATTATGCCTTAAATGACTTTTAACCAAATCTCCGGATGCCAACGCGGCCATCAACGATAGCTCTGCGGCGAGCACAGTGGCGCAAACAACTCGAGAGAGAGTTTTGGCATTTTGGCCGGGATCTGTAGGATGCGCACCCTTGATCCCCAGCATCGCTAAGCATGCTCCTTGCGCTGGCAAGCCGGTACCGCCTCCCACCGTACCAACTTCTATGGAGGGCATTGTGCAAGTCATACGTAAATCTTTACCATCTACTCCCCACGGTTCCATTAATGTTAAACAATTACTGCTGCTAATGTTCTGCGCGGGATCTTGTCCGGTGGCTATGAAGATCGCGGTAACGATATTGGCAGCGTGCGCATTGAAGCCACCTATGCTGCCTGCTAAAGCTGAACCCGTCAAATTCTTTTTGTTGTTGAGCTTGACGAGTTCGTGCACATTAGTTTTTAGTACGCGCGACACAATGTCCGCGGGCACGATTGCCTCGCACACTACGCTTTTGCCTCTTCCCTCAATCCAGTTAACGGCCGCGGGCTTCTTGTCGGTGCAGAGATTTCCACTGAGGGAGATTATCTCCATGTCCGGAAAATACGTCTGCAACGTCTGTAGAGACATTTCCGTTCCCTTTGATAACATATTCATGCCCATGGCGTCACCGGTTGTGGCGACGAAGCGTAGATGCAGATCTCGGCCGGCTATGCGCGGATGGATTTTCGTTAAGCGGGCGAAGCGGCTGGTTTGATCGAAGCTGTTTTTTAATTCCTGAAAGTTCTGTGGCTGCTCTAACCACGACATCGCTTCGCACGCACGCACAATGTCCGGGAATTGCACTACAGGCGCTCGGGTCATCCCATCCGCCGTTACGCGGGTAGTCACGCCGCATTTCAGAAGCGCGCGGCTGCCGCGATTAGTGGACGCCACTAAGCAACCTTCCGTCGTCGCCATCGGCACGTGGTACAGCTGGCCATCAACTAATAATGGTCCAACGATACCAACCGGTACCGGTACGTAGCCGATCACGTTCTCACAGCAGGTGCCAAGTACTTTGCTATAATCGTAATTTCTATACGGCAAATCGGTTATCTCCTCGGTGAACTTGCCGGCATCGCCCACAACGAGACGCCTAATGTCAACGCCGCGTTCCATGTCGCCCACTGCTTTTTCTAACTGATACGCAGCTATATCCTTGTTCCTCACCAATTGTATTACTTCCTCATTCGTCAAGGCACTGGCTCCGAGCTTAAATGTGTAATAAAAATAATACATATAATTATATTAATCGTTTAAGTAATGGGAAATATTTAATTAATTATTTTCTTACCTCTGAGTTATATATTTCGAGGCAGTCTTCCAGGCTTCTGGGATTTTTTAATGTTTTCGACAGATCAATGTCAGTAGAATAGCTCGTTCCATGGTAGGTCGTGTCGGTCTGCACCCCTTTGTCGGTATATTCTACATCGTTATCATCGCTCCATCCACCGCCCACGCCAGACAGAGGAAAAACTGGCTCTTGGATCGTTGGTAATGTTACGCCAAAACGTTCTCGTAACCACAGATTCATCGTAGTATCAATGTCATCTAGATTAGCTGGCCCATCGAGAAGCTCTACTTTCTCCTCTACTGTCACTTCCTTCGTTTCCTCTTCTTCCTCTTCCACTTCCTCCTCTTCTTCTTCTTCTTCCTCGTTAAATCTCAAGCGCGATTTGACGGCATTATCGCTTCTGTCCTCGAAGAAGATGTATTTTATGGCCAGCGCTAACATCAATATCAATATTACAATGTTATCCGCACTGGCTGATAGCCAAGTCATCTGGTGTTCCTTCAACTGGGAGTTATGGCCCTCGATATGATCTGAACCGTTTAACGCGTCTGAGTTCGTAGACGTCGTCGTTGTTCTTGCCGTGTATTTATCTTCTTCCGTCTTAAAAGGCCAGCGGCTGGAATAATGCGCAAATAATTAGTATACATATAAAAAAACATTCGAAGCGAACGCAACAGCACTTTTTCGCAAACTAAAACGTAATCCGGAATAACCGGCAGAACTAGGAAGATAACATCTAAAATATTCTATACCACCACTTTAAAGTGTCATGTATTTTCGAACTCTTATTTTACTTTGTATGGACGACAGTCAATCTTTTGTACAGGCGTTATTATTAACTTATTATTCTTATGTAGGTGTATATATTATAATAATACACTTAAAAACTGTAAGTTTTACCACATTCGTATAAATCCCGCACGAAAGTGTAACTCTTTTGATTACTTAAACATCGAGAAATATTTAAATATCACATAATTATTATTTCATAAAAATATATATGTATATCATGTATCATTTAGATGAAAAGCTCATCTAAAACCTTCATCTAGAAGACAAGAAGAAAAATTCTATACTTAAGCTCGTCTTAGGACCGAGTGTGGTACTGTGAATGTACAGAACCATACTCGCCTAGGCTCACCTATGCAACAATGGTCTGGTGGCCCAGAGTAAAGAAGGTACAGATAAAAAATCCACTGAAAAGCTTACAGGGAAATTATCTGAGACTATACTATCAGGAGAAGTGTGGAGAAATTCCGAAATTGGCCATGCACGTGCAGAGAACAAAGATCGATCTCCTTACGGGACAATTTTTATTTTTATAAAACCGAAAAAATGTAAACTTAAGTCAGAATTAATATGGCAATCGAGTTCATTAATTTTTTTTTTTTCTATTAGCGATAAAAAGATTGACAAGAACTGTCACACAAATCGTCAACATTTTACTCCGAGAACGCATTCAGTATTATTCTGTAAAATCGTATCCGCCCGATTTCGCCTCTTATCTCCGAGATGAGAATAATGATGAATTTATGGATGACTTTTCCGGCTGTTGTAAGATCGTTTCATTCACACCGCGATACCAAGAGCCCTTTGAAAATACCCAAACTTTTTTGCTCGGCAAGATCTTTCTTCTTACGTAGAAAGCTTCATTGAATATGGATACTTTATTGAATAGAAGTCTATATCCAAATGCTAATGGTTACAGATGAACCTGACCTGGCGTCGAAATTAGGCGTCACAAACTGACAAAGACGATGCAAACATAAAAAAGTAATAGGGGTCAGATACAATAGCTTCTTCGGCCACGGTTTCCTGCTACGCCGTGTATATATGATATACATTATCGTACATTTTGTATTTTAAAGTTTCCATCAAGAGGAAGATGAAAGAAAAGATTCTTTTTCCGTCGTATCCACGAGAAAGAATAAAAATGCATACCTATTAGCGTGTACTACAAATAAACCAGCGATCATGATCATCTTGACCCGCTCCACCACAGGATTCGGCTTTTGATCCTCCTCGTTTAACGGCTGCATTATAAATATTCTATCTGCGCTCAGTTGGCCCATGTTATTATTTCCTCGAGAAATCTGTAATGTAATAATTACTGAAAAGCGTTCGTACAAAATATAATTTTATCGTGTACATAATAATTCGTAATAACAAAATTTATCTGTTGAATAATTTCTTAATTTTCTAAATCTCCTGATCTTGAAAATATATTTTTCAAATATAAATCACTCGTGCAATTATTTTCATTTAAAATACACATGATGTAACGTGCTCGAAATTTGTGACAGAATATGATTTCTCTAATAATGAATCTAGCATTTTGAATTTATGCTTTTCAACTTTGCGTTACGCTTTCTGCGTTTAAAACGGAATACTCGAAATAATTTACAGGAAAGTACGGGGAAAGGAGTACATTTCAATGGGAATATTAAATCAAACTGTACCTCGAGTATGAGCGATAAGCAGGCCGGATAGAATGTCATAAAAACGATATAGTTAACGATTACTCCGAGGCACGCGAAGGTGCAGAGGATCTCCAGTCTTCTGATACCCGATAAAGATCCTATGCCAATTAAGAGAGTCTCCACGAGAGTGTCCAGAGTAATTGCTGGTCCTAGCAGAGACATGCCGCGAGCGATGTTCGCTTTAACTTCTTCTGGATTCCGCGAATTCAGAGCGTACTGCGCTAACGTTGCAGCTTTCGAAAGATCGATGAGAAGCAGAAAGAAAAATAAAGCGTCCCTGAAACATCAATAATACTTTATTAAAATTGCTAGAACGGGGGAGTGACTTTATTCTTCTCGTAAAATATAATGCGGCGCACTCACTTCAAATTCGCGACGTCGCCGAAATTCCACACGCTGGAGGTGAACACCACGCTGGAGAACACGGTGAACAGGCCGGCGATACCTGAAACGTAAAATCAAACGTTAAATCTACCGAGTTAGTGACAGTCAAATTAAAATTGTTGACGCTGAATCATAACGGAATACGAAATGACTTCGGTAAGAAAGCCGCCGTAGCTTCAGCATGCGAGAATAAGACAGGCCAGTCCCCTCGCGTTTTATTATTATGTCAATGTCATCGGTGCAGAACGCAGTGCGTGCTCTCGTTGCGAATTAAATTGTCGGCGCGAGCCGGATTTGCGTGTTATGCGAGGTTTAAATGGCGTAAAAAAAGAATTCTCAGTAATCGAGTTCAGTAATCGAGCATAACGCCGCCCGTATACGAGGCGCTATCGCTTTCCACGAGATCGCTTTCACTGCTCGCTATCGTGGGCTTTCACGTGCTACTCGGGTGGATCCGGTTTTATGAATGGTGCTGACACGCATAATTGTTACGCATCTTCCTCCGCGTGGTTCCGTCGGTCGGCACACCGGTTTGTACCAATCCTACGGTAATTACGAAACGGGGAAGACAACTTTCGGACGGGCCTAGCAAGACCGAGAGACGAAAAAGAAATGACGTCGAGCTAATTTATTGCAGCGGCGACATTCTTTTATTGCAGTAATTTTTACCGCTAACGCAAATTTACGTGCTGACATTTTTCTTCCCTCCCCCGCGAAAGAACGCCGCAGATCCGGTTTCTACAATGTTGGTTTCTTGAATTAATTATCTACGCGCCTGTTCGTTAGCTAACGTACTATAATAATATGTACGCGTATGCACAGCTTCAGACTAAACGTAATGATCCGTTCAAGTTACGTAGATAACGCATTACTAATAAAGACAATTTTAATTATCCAAATTAGCCTTACCTAAAATATATTTGGAGC